>NC_049993.1:8533126-8579103 GCF_000003815.2 Branchiostoma floridae | reverse complement strand
GACACAGCCAAAGATAGAGAACACAGCCAACAACATCTCCTGTATGTTACAGAATTGGTCTTCATAGAACAAGGCATGAAAGGAAACTGTAGTCCACAGATTGAAACTTCAATAGGTTGAACTTGAAGCATAAGTTTTTTTTGGACAGTAGACAAGGAGTCTAAAAAGATAGCCAATACAGCCAACCTCTCTTGAAATAAAGTTCAACAATCCCACATTGTATAGTATTTCTGGAAGTAGGCCTTGCCATTGGTATTTGTCTCCATAGTATACAAATAGAAGTTAGAAGAAAGCAAATGCATCTTATTGTTTCTTGACATTTGTCAAACACAGCCAACCTCTCTCATACATTTCTGCCTTGTATTTCTAAAAATAGACCTTCCTATTGGTATTGGCTGCCCATCATAAATCTCCCCATCAAATTTCACCTTTGAGGGCCCCCAGAAATGAAATTGTAGGTCAGTGCTCTCTGGAAATTGGAAAACATAGTTGTTGTCAGTTATCTTGTCCTCCCCCACATTTCATTCATAGGGTTTCCCTCATCCATCAGTGAGGTAGAACTCCGTACTGAGAGGTCGATTCCCCGATCTATTTGCAAAGCGTATCAGACTTGCGCAGATGGGGTCCCTTGGCAGGTGCTCAACTTCCGGCCGGGCAGAACTGAAGTTGAGCAAGAAATCTTGGAAGATGAGATTTTATCTGCTGGTTCTAGTGGTCGTGTGTCGTCTCATCTTTGCTCAATGACGTAAAATGCTGCTCATTATTGGCCCGTATAATTTACGCGCCCCCCTTTGCCTTCATGTATGCATCACTGTGCAGCTGTGTCATCATAACAGCTTTGCTGAATATGTGACTGGCAATGGTTTCTTTGCTATGAACCATTCCTGCTCCTAGCTTTTCCTCCATCCCTAGTCTCATCTTAGGTAGATGAAAAAAATGGCCAATTAAGGAAATAATGTGCTGACATATATCTCTATTGTTGGCAACTTTCTCCAACAAATTATACACCCTATTTGGCCACTTTTTTTCAGAAACCCAAGGAACTCGGTAGAATCTACACAATGCCCATATATGTTTGTTGCAGACAAATTTGCCGTTACTCCCCTCCATTCATGGACATGGAGAGCGTTTTGGCATTCATGGCTCATTCTGATGAAGTCACGGGGTTGCTCTTCAGCACCCTGTGGAAATAGGCAGCCATAAACAGTGCTCAACCCTATCCACCCACTCTCCTCATTCCCCATCCTATGACGGGCCCATCTCTCAATCACAGGGAATATCGCCGGGCCCAAAATAGATTGACGGCCGGTTGCTCATGACTGTGAACATTACTTTAAGATGCAAAGCTGGCACCTCAATGGCTCCCCCCGCCCACGCCCTCCATTCATGCTGCCATTTCATTCAATCAGGTTAGACCCAGGAATAGGCAGAGGAGATCCCTTCTTAAGGTATGGGACGAGTCAGTGATCTGTAAATCCTTCAACCGCCCACATGTACAGGGAAGTAGGAATGACAACTTTGGTAGAGGAAGTACCCCAAAATAGAAGCAGAATTCCACCTGATTTGCAGGATGATGTTGTCAGTCAAGAATATTCAAATAGAAGTGGCAGCTTTTTTGTAGAGGAAGTACCCAAAATAGAAGAAACAAATCCATAACTTGTCAAAGGATTTTGCGTTAAGTTTGTGTCAGGCCACGCAGGAATATTCAACGTACCCCATGTTGATTTTAATTCCGTTTTGATGGATGTTGCTATGTTTTGTGTAAGCAATGCTACGTAGGGGTACAAAAAGGTGAAATTTCTACAGTGGCATCAAAGATGTGTTGCAACCTGTTTTGTCAATCCTGAGAGAGAAAGTCATAGTCCCAGTGCACTACACATTAGTGTGTAGAAACAATCAGATTAGCTTCAGAAAATATTTTTGAGTGGTTTCGTGTTCTACCCTTGATAGGATAGCACCAGAGTTAGATGTCTGTTATTCCATCCTCCCCTGCAAAATTGATTGGCAGCACAGTATTAGAAGCCTTTGTAGTGCTTATAGCGGCACAGCCATTTGTCATAGATATAACGTTATATACGGTATTCCCGAAACGGCACCACTACTCCAGGCTAAAACACGGGGGCCTCTGCACACGCCGCTATGAATGAAAGTTCTCTCCTTGTAGGGCATTAGTTGCAGCGCAGCGCTTGCCTTATATGGTCATGTTGCAGTGGCGTACAGTGGTGAGAATGTCAAATGAGGGCCGCTCGCCGGTAGAAGTGCCCAGAAGGGCTCCTAGGGATATTACATGCAGATACTTCTTCGCAAAAGGAGGGCTTGCAGTGGAAAGCGTTAATGTATCGGGATGATGCTGCCAAAGAGTAGGGGTTCCCCATGTTTTGTTGATGACACAGTAGGAAAAAGATATGTCCCACCACCTATATATTCTGTAGACAGGCTGGCTATTAGTATTATTAAACAATCTGATTAAAACTAAGATTTATCATCATCGGTGTAGCTATAAGCTGATTAGAGCACTAGATTTTGCATCATTCGTTATAGCTTATACATTTTCACCACAAAAAAAAATGTTAGGAAAGGGAGGCATAGGTTCAGAATGGTGGATTACATTCATATCGTTCGGCTACACCTTGTGAACTTTGCTCAGCAGTAATAATTCTTGGATAGTGCTGAACATAATAGGAAATAAGCCGCAGGCTTGTATGGTCGTCAACAGGATAGACATTTAGCTCTGTCAACAGCGCATGATGTAACTCCACACTTCCTGTGGATGGTTTACTGTATAGTGTGTTGTTGACAATGTCCTTTTATAAAACCAGGAGAAGACAAATTTGGCTTGCCAATGTTTTGTCCATGGTGGCTGTAACTGATGCAGAGTCAATACATTGGCCAAAGATAAATACTGGGTGCAGGCCATGGGGGCACTCTTTTGAGGACCAAAATGAAATATACATAGTTTTATGAAAACTGTAATATGAAACCTTAGTAGCCCTTACTTAGGAGTCTCATGTCATGGAAAGTTTTACATTTCATAATCATATTTTCAAAATGTAGTGAATTTTTTTTCCACGTCACCTCAACTTCCAGTTATTGATCGAGTGAAGCATTTCTTGGTGTGTTGGCTGTGAATTCCAGCTGTGTTAGGCTGTAGGAGAAAGGATTTGTGTTGGATGTGTTGTGTTAACGTTCTGACATTGATTGATAATGAATACAACTTTTGAAACACAAATGTGATGATAACACTTGCATCTCCTGTGTTTTGATGTTGGTTGGCTGTGTTCGCTTGTCAGACTCAGAGAATTCCAGCTATGTTAGGCCGCACAAGGAAGGACTGTAGTGGATTTGTGTTGTGTTGACGTTTTGACATTGATGATGATGAATACAACTTTTGAAACACAAATGTGACGATAACACTCCCATCTCTCGTGTTTCCCCCCAGCTGAGGTCAGCGCGGCTCACATGGACGAGGAGAATCGTGCCACGAGAGGGAAGGTCGAGCAGCTGCAGCTCCTGATGCAGCAGACCCGGCTCCGACGCAAGGCCCGCCGCGAGCAGCGCACGCCCTACTGGACCAGCGGGCGGAAATCCTCACGGTCAGACAGCACGGGCAGCAGTAGTAGCGACTCCGGCGCGTCCGTAGACATGGACATTGAGAGCTCCGTGGCGGCGTCCGATAGCAACGGCTACCCCAAGATCAACCCGGAATACGTCTTCGCTTGAACGGATAGCATCAAACTGTTTGACGTTTTCTTGACTGGCTTGACCGAGTTGGTTGTTGCAACCCTACTTGCCTGACAACTCAAGTTGATGCCATTGGGTGTTGCTTGCCTGCAATTCAAACTTGAACTGTTGACCTTTGGGTCAAGGGTCACTTGGTGAGTGTGGTTAAAGGGCTGTGGCATTGTGGTTACTGAGCAAGTCCCTTTGCACTGCACTAGGTGGGTGATAAACCACTAACAGATAAAGCAGTATGTGACCTCTAGTCTTGGGGTGGATCGAAAATATGGACCAATTGACTTTTGTGTGGTATGATGACGTTTTAGTCAGAGATGGGGTGTAAGCTAGCTTGAGGTTTACATTTAGTGAGATGAATGGTAGTGCAGCGGTCTTAGCCCCCTTGTACTAGTGCTTGTTGTAGAAGTTGTGAGTATAATAGGCGATGCATTCTGACACCGATAACCAGAATCGTTGCTTGACATTTGCAATGTTCCCAGTCCCTTGTGGCTAACTCAGCCCACTGTGGCTACCAATGAAACGACTTAAACCCTGGCCCCCGCGCTAGGTTGTTACCACGGATACAAATAACAAGAAAATACACCATCATGGACGACATGCAAATGTAAATACTTACCCAGAATCCACTGTGCGTCTTGCACAACTTGTCACTTTTGCTGGCTACCTCTAATGTGTGCTGTAATTAGCCCTGCAGATCAGAAACAAACTGTCTGTTAGGTAAATCTTGAATTAACCTGGTTTGTATAAATTTAAGTCCTGGTACTTTTCTGTTCTGTGACTCATATATAAGACTTAACATTTTTTTGTATGTCACTTTGTTTATGCTTTTTCTTTTTGCATACATTGGTGTGCTGTAATGTTAATACACAGTGATCATCACATTTTGTTATTTATCAGGAATACATGTCATGCTGCATTTATACAGAATCCTCTCAAATCATGTCTTCATCTTGACTGTTGTACTTACTTGTACAAATACCTCCACTGCCTCCTTTTGAAAATACCTCCACTCGAGAGAGAAATGAAATAAAAGACTTGTGATTCAGACTCCTGGTACAGTAGATGTTTTAGAGACTTGTATGACGACTCATAACCTACTCTTGGGAAAGGTTAGAACATCCATATACGGACTGAATGTAGTAGAAACTGCACTTCTAGCAAACTCTAGGACTGGCATATTGTTGTTGGAGGGGTGGCACTCTAAGCTTTGTCTTCGGATGGTAACTTCAGATCCAGCCATTGAAATATTGCTATTTATTCAGGAAAGGCACAATCAACAACTACCAGAAATAGAAAAAAATATTGCTAATTGCAATGGGCTTATAGTGCCAGGACCATGGTTTTCCCTCCCCCTTCAATATGCCACATGGTACATAGTCATAGACTGGAGAGAACTCTCGCTAACATACTCTTGCACGCACACAGTATGTCTGTCATGGGCACCTGCTTCAAAGCCGTACAGGTTGAGGCATTAAACAGTGTTATTCTGTCGGTAGCGACCAGCGATGCAGCAGTTGTGAATGGCCAAAATGTCAAAGGTGTGCCCCTCCCCGAGTAAAGGGTGGACAACCTTTCGAAACCTGAAGGGTTTTCCCTTGCTTTTTTCCTGTGAGCTTGTTATGTGGGCAATGCTGATATCACAAGTTATCCCAGTGACGCAAGTTCTCTGGCTGAGCTTGTATTAGCCGAATGCCCCTAAGCTGTAATAATGCATCTGCTATCTTGCTGGTCGCACCAAACAATAGTTGTAAATGATACCAAGATGGAACTACAATCCAATGTACATATCACACAACTCCCAACTGTAAATGGTACATACCCTTCTTAGGTAGGTTGGAATTCATTTAAAGTACAAACTGCTGCCTGGATTAGTATTCTACAGACTGTGTAACCGAAGACTGGAATCTTGTTGGTCCAAACCCAACAAACGGTTTCGCTATTGAAACAGAACGTCAGAATGTATGACAGTTTAATCTATGTCAAGATAATGACAATAGCAATTGTATTGATAGAATGTATGTGTTAGAATAGCCAGAAGGATGGATACTCCTGTACATGTGTTATACATAGTAATGTATTATATATAAACAATTTACATATGTGTGTAAACTGCATGCTAGCCAGGTATTGAGTAGGGAGAAACCAAGTATTTTTTTGGTGAGATTTTTCCGTGTATTTGCACATTGTATGATATGCAATTTCATGTGTGATAATCACGGAAGGTACTTCAGTGACAGTACTACACTACAGTTCAGCTGACTTCTCTCTCGCTCTCTGTATGTTTTGGTGTCATAATGATCTTTTATTTGCTGTGTTTTCACGCTGGATGGTGTAATGTCGCAATTTCATGCCAGTTGTGGAATACGTGTCCCGGAGAGGACGCCCCAACGTTCAATAAAAATTCCAACAGAATGGTTGAAATCATGAACATAAACTTGTCGTGGTGTTGTTTTTTGTTCTTACCGTAGTAGTGAAATATGGTAAGGGTTAGGGATATCATTTCTCTCGAGACTCACAGAAATTATTGGAATACTAGTATATGATATTTGAATCCACAACTAGAAAGGCAACAAACCTTAATAAAAAGAACACACCAGACTTAACATGAGCAAAGAAGGTAGCTGAAAAGATTACAGGTTTCAGTAATGCCTGCAAATCAAATCTCTTGATACTGTACGGTCATCATCATCAGTCCCATAGCTTTTTAGTCAGCCATTGTGTACGGTAAACAAAAATAGATGTACTATGTATATAAGTATATATACATTATAGTACGTAAGGTTGTTAACCCATGTTGAACCCAGGTGTGTGAAGCCCGGAAGCGAGGGTGGGGAGGTGTGTCTGTGTGGGTGAAGTTACCATGTACTGGTATCTCCCAAATGCCTGCCAGCTATTTAAGGTTTCCAATGCCATATGAAGTACATTTCCTGCCATTGTGGCAAGAATTCACCAAGAATTTAAGGCTGGAAAATCCAAGCTCATGAGGATATTCCAATTTAACTGGAGGGGAGCATTTCATAGCCAAGAGCCAATTACAATTGGGGTTCCAACACTGCAGCAGCTCCGGTAGTAAATTGACAGCAACTAGGCTAAGCATGTTTGTCTACGAAAGAAAAGTTCCCAAACCAGAGTCCTCCTAAACTTTTAAAGAGGAATACGAAGATATAAGTTTATATATATAGTATATCCAGTGTCTATGTAAAGTTGTTAACCGATGTTCATCCCAGGTGTGTGAAGCCCGGAAGCGAGGGTGGGGAGGTGTGTCTGTGTGGGTGAAGTTTCATGTACTGGTATCTCCCAAATGCCTGCCAGCTACTTAAGGTTTCCAATACCAAATGAAGTACATTTCCTGTCATTGTGACATGGCTATATACATAATATCTAAAGGTGACCCCAAGAATTTACCAAGAATTTAAGGCTGGAAAATCCAAGTTCATGGGGATATTCCATTCTAACTGGAGGGGAGCATTTCATAGCCTAGGGCCATCCGATTACTATCAGGGCTCCAACATTGATTTTCTTAAGGGAAGCAAGTGCAGGAGCTCAGGTAGAAATCGGAGGGCAACAATTGGTAGGTATTTTAGTCTACAAAACATTCCCAAACCAATCGTTTGAAGAGGAATACGAAGAATATAAGTTTATATATGTATAGTATACCTAGTATCTATGTAAGGCTGTTCACCCCAGGTGTTAGAAGCCCGGAAGTGAGGGTGGGGAGGTGTGTCTGTGTGGGTGAAGTTACCATGTACTGGTACTGGTATCCCCCGAATGCCTGCCAGCTATTTAAGGTTTCCAATACCAAATGAAGTACAATATATATATATATTTCCTGTCATTGTGATACGACTATATACATAATATGTAAAGGTGACCCCAAGAATTTAAGGCTGGAAAATCCAAGTTCATGGGGATATTCCATTCCAACTGGAGGGGAGCATTTCATAGCCTAGAGCCATCCGATTACTATCAGGGCTCCAACATTGATTTTCTTAAGGGAAGCAAGTGCAGGAGCTCCGGTAGAAATCGGAGGGCAACAACTGGTAGGCATTTTAGTCTACAAAATATTCCCAAACCAAACGTTTGAAGAGGAATATGAAGAATATAAGTTTATGTATGTATATTGTATAGTATACCTAGCATCTATGTAAGGTTGTTCATCCCAGGTGTTAGAAGCCCGGAAGCGAGGGTTGGGTGGTGTGTCTGTGTGGGTGAAGTTACCATGTACTGGTATCTCCCAAATGCCTTCCAGCTATTTAAGGTTTCCAGTACCAAATGAAGTACATTTCCTGCCATTGTGATATGGCCATATACATAATATGTAAAGGTGACCCCAAGAATTCAACAAGAATCCTTGGCTGGAAAATCCAAGCTCATGGGGATATTCCATTCCAACTGGAGGGGAGCATTTCCTCGCCTAGGGCCATCCAATTACTATGGGGGCTCCAACATTGATTTTTATCAGGGGAGGAAGTGTAGGAGCTCCAGTAGGCAAAATGGACAGCAGGCAATGCATTTTAGTCTACAGAAGAAATAGCCTGGTATCCAGCCGTAATATAGCTCCCTAGTCTCTTCTACTTGTATTTGCGGAGAGGATAGAAGAGACTCGGGAGCTATAATATGACTGGATACCAGGCTACAAAAGATTAGTTCCCTAACCTATGTCCCCCCCCCCACTTTTGAAGAGGAATATGCCATTAATCTTGCAGACTAGGTAGAGTTTGAAACTCTCAGTTAAGAACAACTCAAGCAGCATTAGAAAGTAATGACCTGGGCCTTGGGTGCATTTGTAGAAAAAAATAAAATGATACCGGTAGCAGTACGGAATTACAATTAAATGGACAAATGCATTTTGCCAGGTTCACCAGTTTCTCACCCACACATAAAAGTAACACAAAGACTCCACAACTCTATCCAGCTCTTTATAAAACCACAAACATACTTCAAATACCTTAAACTTAAAGTTGTGGAACAACAATGATTTGAATAATTATCACGGCTATGTAGGTGTTGCCAAGATACCGGATGCCCTTCCGACAGACACACCCGTGGTGGTCGTTCACGCGGAACTAAAACTCCACAGACAAGGTGCTGAATCAAGGTGTACATAAATCAAGCCTGGTCTGCATATATGTTCAGCATTTTACAATAAATAGTAGCCCTATCCAAGCATACAGGTGAACCGGAACCAAAAATGTAACGTTTACATTGCATTGGCAACAGTGGAGCTCACAATGGACAAAAAAAAAGAGGCTTCAAGATTAAAATTATGATTCTGGTACATGTGTATTGTATACAATGTACTACTATGCAGTTTAATTAACTTTCAAAGAACCTTGGTCATTAGGTATTAAACAGGATAGTACTTTGGTTCATAACTAAGTATAACTATTTCAGCTATCAATAGCAGAATGGAATATATTTTATTCCAAAAAAAGCATTATTATGGCAGGGGTGTCTTCAAACAGCAGTTGAGTCACATATGAACAGTTTAGGTGTGACAGGTTATTGGGTATGATTAAACCAACCACCTCTGCATGCCCACAGAGCTTATGTTGCAAGCCATAATTTGGTTATACAATGTGCAAGTAGTTGACTAAAATCAAAGTTGACTGGTACAGTTTACAGAGTTACCATTACAGGATTAAGGTGGTCAAAAAGAATTTTTCTTGTATAATGGAACATGTTGCCACAAAGTACTGTAGAGACACTTGACATGCACCTATGTGACAGGTCGTTTAGAGTAATATAGCTAGCTGCTGCTATTCTGTGTCCCTGCAAAGCTGGTGTGTTATGTCAAAGGCCAGTTATACCGGCTCTTCAAGCAAAGATTGGTGGGGAAGACTGTGACCACAGAGTACAGACAGAAACAGGTCATTTGATAAAAAAGTCACTATCTCCCCTGCAATACTCTGTTTGGAGAGTACATTATACCAGACATATAGATAGATTCAGATTCCTAGCTTTGGAAGTCTGACAACCAGTGCTGTCTCCAGCTTAATTTTTTTTCTGTCCCGCTCATTGTTTGGTAGCCCATGTCATTGATTCTCCAGGTTAAATATGTCATTTTAAGCCTCTAAAAGTACATTTTCAACAGTTTCCCGTAATTTTTTTGGAGGGATGGGGTAGAACTATTTTCTGTCCAAAGAACCAAATTTCTGTCCTGGAATGGAAGGAAGGGTCCTGGAGACTCTCCAAGCATATTAGGTTAGGCTGAGCTGGCTGTTTTTTTTAACGTTTTTTTTTTGTCGTCTTTATCAGGCTTTCTATTTTGTATTGTTTCTTGAAGTTCGAATACAAGATACAATACAAAACAGAAAGCCTGATCAAAACGATCTTGGAGAGTTGAGACAGCCCCGCTGACAACCGAGTAAAAGCTTGGAGCGGCCCTAATGAGAGTGAGTGGCTGTAATCTTATTTTACCTGGAGATGGCTCGGCTGGCTCTCTGTAGGACAATACCAATGCGGAAGTCCTGATGAAACAGAGAACCTCTAGGCAAATCAACCCCAGCAAGGGACAATCCATTATAACTCCACCAGGGATCACGTCAAAGGGACAAACCAATAACATTGTCTGCATGGTCGGACAAGTGCATTGTAGGATTGCCTTGGGCAAGTGAATGTGCTAATCAGACAAGCGCATGTTTTCCTTTACTTATCGGCCAGTCTGATTTTTTCCATGGGCACGATTGACACGTAGTGACAACTAAACATTGATACATGCTTTGAAGTGCTCTTCTATACTGAAAAATAACAGGATTTCCTTGCTGCAAGTAACATTGCATAGAAATATGCCATTTAAGATTTCAGGCCAGCAAAAAGTAGATTTTTGGGCATTTTTTTAAAACACTGTCAACACTGATCTATCATGACAAAAAACTGGCAATCTTTGCTGCAAACTGGGAGCTTGAAAAATGTTCCAATTTTTCCTTACTGCATGAAGATCATACTATCTATAAATTTTCAGCTTGTCTCCAATTCTTCGGAAACAATCTGGAAACACTCATTGCTGGCTCACCTGCTCGATAATCCTAGTTCTGAATTTTGAACTGTTCCCTTCTTGTTCCTGTTCCTCCAGCTGACTTCCCATAATCTCAGCTTTCCTTCTTAATTGGCTTCAGGAAACCATGCTTCCACTCAAAAACAGTATTTGTTCCTCTGATGATGACTTCTTCACGTTTCTTTTCAAATCATCGCATTTTGGAGAACACTGTGGTCATAGTGGCAGGTGTATTCAACTCAAGGTCTCATTGATGAGTTTCTTCTTCCCATAGACTTCTATGTTATAATTTGTGGTTTAAATGGGCGCGTTTATAATGAAGCTACGTGAAATTTCAGCAGATTTTTCATTCTATGTCGAGCACATTTACCCTATATCGTGGGAAAAAATTGCCAACGTAAACTATACATAGGAACTTTTTTTGATAGCAATTACAAACTACGATTAGTCAATCCCCACAAAAGGCACTTTTTCGCTGCTAGTGTACAACCGCACCACTCAGAACCCACGACTGTGTACCTCCGACCTAGCGCGCGGCTGCAAAACTTTACCTGCTAATTTCTTCAGTTACAAATAAGCTTTCACTAATCTAACTTTTGAGATCAGTTCCGCTGGCTAAAAGGGAATTTCTCACTGCTAAAAACATGCGTCCGTGCAGCCGTTCATTTTTGGCTCGGATCTCTTTTAGGGTACCCACTCGCGGAGTAATACATCAATGAGACCTCAAGCAAAAATTATAGCCTGGGCCAGGGTACCATGCTCCGTTTCTGTTGTAACCACTGGCTCAATCTTTTTGCTTGCTAACGCTTGCATCATAGTCTGTGTAAGGAGGTTCCTTGGTCTGTGTAACACAAACTCTGCTGTCCGGGGCTGTAACGGCCACTTCTATAGGAGGCCGGCAGATGTTGCTGCTAAAAGCGAGATTAAATCAGGCTAACGACATCATTACTAAGCAAAAATATTCAGCCAGCAGTTACAACGGAGGATAGTAGCCAGGCTAAGAAAATAAGGCAACTTTACTTACTCAGACATCAGATTTGTTTTTACTCTCACAGAAAAGAAAATCATGTTCCTCTCAAAAACAGTATTTGTTGTTCATGATGATGACATCCTCACATTTCTTTTCAAATAGTGGCATTTTGGAGAACAGTGTGGTCATAGTGGCAGGTGTATTTAACCCAAGCAAAGAAAATCATAGTCTGGGTACCAGCCTCCATTGTAACTAATGGCTCAATCTTTTTGCTTGCTAAAGACATATAAGTCTGTGTAACACAAACTCTGCTGTCTGGGGCTGTAACGGCCCCTTCTAGGAGGCCGGCGGATGTTGGGCGGGCTGCTAAAAGCGAGATTTAATCAGGCTAACGACATAATTACTGAACACAAATATTAAGCCAGGAGTTCCAACGGAGGATAGTACCCAGGCTAAGAAAATAAGGCAACTTTATTTACTCCGAATTCAGATTTGTTTTGACTCTCACAGAAACAGAAATCATGTTTGTTACATCCATAATGAACACAGCTGTAAGATGATATCAGAGTCTGCACGTTGACAGACATGACTAGAAGACTAAACAAGCCTCACAGTGGTAATCCTGCCTTCAGGAAAGGCATTGATAATAACATTTCTTGTTTCAAAGGTTGTGATTGGACAAGAGGAAATGTGTCTATCTGGCTTGTTTTAACGTTTAAAAACAGAGTGTGAAGTTAGAATACACATCTTTACACCAATTTCCACATTCAGTATATTCTTACTGAATACACCGTCATATTTTTTGTGTTAAACAGTGACATGACTGCATAAATCCTATGATACACAATCTCAGTTGCATAAAGAATGGCTTTAAATGTAAATACATGTATGACTTAAAATGCAACCAATCAAATATTGACATTGTTGGGCTATTTTGGGGAAAAAAGGATGTACATTTGTATTACCTATCAAGTACTAGTAACTATATGACTAAAATAACACACTTTGCAAATTATTTTGCAACCTAGTTATTGATCAATACTATTATGTAAGCTATGTTCAACTGTGTTCTGGGTATTAAACAACAGGAAAAAAACCCCAGGGAATACACCCCTACACAGTCCTTGGGAAGAAACCATAGCACAGAAAATCTGGTGTGTGTGTGTGTGTGTGTGTGTGTGTGTGTGTGAGTGTGATTAAACACCCCTGTAAAAAATCCTTATGAGCAGACTAAAAAAAGCTGGCTGGAATGCCCCTTGTAACAATTGATTGTGTAAATCTGTGCAATTGTAAATTTGTGCAATTGTACATGTTTTACAAAGTAAATGTAGAAGTGAATAAAAAGAAGGCTCTAGACACACTATTTCATCAGATGAAAGAGGCTTTGCCCCACCTAATATGTCTACATTTTAGCCTACAAAACCCATACAAATATAGAAGTGAATAAAAAAGGTTAAAGACATATCATTTCAGCACATGAAAGAGGGTTTGCCCCACCTAATATGTCTAGTAGTTAGCCTAAAAAACTCATGCAAATATCAAGGACGTAAGTTGTATTTATAGGTAGCAATCTATTGTACGCCCACTTTGCAGACACTTTTAATTTTCTATTGACCTTTTTCGCATGTTTGATTTCAGGTTTAAGAAAACATGAAATGTCAGTTGGTCTGCAACTTGATGTCATAAGGCATAAGGGTCATTCTAGGTTATCTATCTCTGACCTTCTATTCATGTCTGCTGTATTTACTGCAACCCTCAAAAAGGATGCGGTTGTAAAACTCTGAATAACGGAATATTCTGAAAATTTTGCCTCTTAAGTCTTTAACATGTTTGGGCTACACTTACACTTACTGCATATCTGTTCAAGAGAAAACACAACTCAAAGAGAATAAAATATAGTAGGATGATCTGATAAAGAAACAAGTGATTGCACTGGTTGAGCCAAGTACGTAACAGACAGGTGAAACCTGTATTATCTGTGGTGCACCGGGCTTAAGCACTACTGGTGACCTTTCCCAAACTTAACCTACAGTGCTATGAACTTTCACTACAGGTGTTATAAAACAGACTGCAGCCTACATTTCAAATGTCATAAACTAAACAAAGATCACACATAAGGGCAGAACCCTTTCGTCAGCAGGGGAGAGAGCACTTGACACTGGGAACAAAATGCTGACATTTTTTCAGTTGTTTAATGTTTGCACTTTTCGTCTTCACTGTGAACTTAAAACTACTAGTATGTATTTTAAATCTCCACTTCATGCACACTGTTCAAATAGGATGCAGCGTAAAAACTCACGATATCCTGAAAACTTTGCTGCTCTTAGGACATATAGAGTACAACACCAGGTACCAGCCCGAAATGTGTAGGCCGGGTTGGATCGCCCGAAGGCCGCGGGAGGGCTGGGACCGTGGGTAATGCGGAATACACCGTGTTGCATTTTATTTATGTCATGCCCACCTGAGAAAACACGTTTCGATGTGAAAGGCGCCAGAAGTTGAGAAAATTTGGTGCCCTGAGCAATGATTTTTACAACAGAAATGTTCCAACGTCCGAATCAGATATTCGAATTTTCGACCGTGCCACGCTCGCATGCGCAAAGTCTGCTCGAAATATTCGTTGGAAATTTGAGGCCTATATGACATAAACATCTGTACAACACATAATATAATTCAAAGAGAATAAAAAATTGTAGGATGAAGAATCAAGTAATTGCACTGATAGAGCCAAGTACGTAACAGACAGGTGAAACCTGTATTATCTGTGGTGCACCGAGCTTAAACACTGCTGGTGATCTTTCTCAAACTTAACCTACTTTGTGCCATAATCTACTTTGTGCCATGATCTTTCAGTACAGGTGTTATAAAACATACTGCAGCCTACATTTCAAATGTCATAAACTAAACAAAGATTACACATAAGGGCAGAACCCTTACGTCAGCTCTGGAGGCTTTGTTTCACAAAGAGGGACAAAATGCTGACATTTTTGTGGTTAAGTGTTCGCGGATCTTGCGGTGACGTCTTCACAGCAATTTACTTAAAGCCATTGCAAAAATGCTTCTTTTTTCTTCTGCCTGCCTGCCGTTGTTTCAATTACAGACATAAAACCACCACTCCATTTTCTCCCAACAATGAAACTAAATCCCCACAAATTTATAGGCAAACACAGTTATGTTACATATTGTAAATCTTGGAATATTCGCTGTGTTCTTAAATTTGCAGTTTTTGTGAACTCATCACACCCAGAAATAAATTATTGCTCTGTCATCCATTGTTAACACTACTGTTTGAACCATGGACTCAAAGACAACACAAATTCTTGAGTGCAACAAACTGAAATGAATTTACAATACAGTAGAAGCCGCTTAATTGCACAGTCTATTTGCCAGTGAATTTCGTGCAATTATCCGGCTGGTGCGATAATGTGAAGTTATCTAGCTGGACCATACCGGTTTGGGATTGTGGGATTCCGTGCAATTAACAGAAGTGTGCGTTAATCCGTTGTGCAATTAACTGGCCTCTACTGTACTTGTTGGTCACATGACTATATGACATCATCAGGCTGCCATGTTGTTGGATTCAAGACTTTTGTTAGAGACGAATCGGGTCTTTTGCAATATGAGCTTAGAGCTAAGACCTTTCTAACTCACATTAAACTTGCACTGTACATCAAGGAGTGTCTTTTAATGTAGTATAGAGAGGTGGGTGGGAGCATGGTGCGTGGTTCTGGGGTGCAGGTTGACGCAGTATCGTGTTAATCTAGCTCATGTGACAGCAGAGCAGTTAGGAACAAGACTTAGCACAGCACTCCAACCCAGAGAAGTTTTATCAACATTCTATTGCACACTACCTGAGCGCGCATGGCGCTTTTTGATACCTCTGAATATCTAATAGCGAGCACCAGACTGTAAATAATCCCTTTACTAGGATCATTATCTGGCTGCATTCTGTATGAATAGCTCGTCGAGATCTATCCATTACATCAACAATATACATCTGTGACGTGGGGCAAAAACATTTTACTTTAAATCACTATGCTCCGTGCAGTGTACTGCATAACAATCATGTCCCATACTTCGTGTACAAGCAAATTTCCGTCCCAGGATGGAAGGACGGGTCCTGGAGACAGCCCTGCGTATGAACCCTCAGGCACACCCCAACTATACTTTAGAAGGAAGTGAGATTTGGAGGGTACCTTGCCAGAGGGGAGTACCTCTGGAACAATGGGCTAGAAGATGCATTGTTACCCTTGATAATGGCCTCTGGCTAGTTTGGTAGTCTGGCTGTATTTCTTTTTACACAGCAAATAAATCAAAATCAAATCAAAGACTTCTGAATAAGTACTTCCATGTTTTGAGACTGCCCAAGTCAAATTATTCAAACAAACCAAATCAGAGGCGGCGGCAGGAAATTTCGTCTGGGGGGGGGGGGGGGAACTTTTACTGACAGAATTTTGTGGCACACGCTTACGTAGCGCCTTGGCGCGGCCACCCTAGGGGGGTCCGGGGGCATGCTCCCCCTGGAAAATTTGAAATCTAGACCCTCTAAAACGGCATTTCATGCGTTTTGACGGGCAAATTTTGCTGCCAGACTAAGCTAAGTTTGATGGCAATTCCGTTAGAAAGACACATGGTTTTAGCGAGGGCGATGCCCACAAAATATTTTCACGATTTCAAGTGCCAAAAGTGCGAGCTGTTGCAATGTTGGTCTTTGGAAATTTCGAAATCTGCACCCTCTGAAACGACATTTTCTGTATTTTGAGGGACAAGTTTTGCTTGCAGACTTTGCTAAATCTTATGCCATCTTTGTCAAAGAAAAAGATGTTTGAGGGCGATGACCTAAGCTACCACGCACAAATTTTCACCATGTCGTTGTGAGCGCCGGAGGCGTAAGTCATCGCTAGGCAGGTCCGGAGAAAATTTTAAAATCTTGACCGTCTGAAACGTCATTTCCTGAATTTCAGTGGCACATTCTGCTGGTAAACTAAGCTAAGTACGATAGTACAATTTCTATTGGTTTAAAAGATTTTTCAGAGCAACGCTCCCGCAACATATTGTCCTGCGTCGAAGACGCAGTCGTCACAAGGGAGGTCTGGCGAAATTTTGAAATCGGGACCCTGAAATGCCATTTCTTGCATTTTCAGGGGTAAATTATGCTGTTAGACTAGCTTGATTTTTGAAATTTCCATCATCAAAAAAATACACAAGGTTTCAGCTTGATTTTTTGGGGGGGCGACGCCCCCCCAACATATTTTCAGGGGGGGCAGCCGCCCCCCCTGCCCCCCGGTGCCGCCGCCACTGCAAATCATCAACTTTGTGATCTAAAATCAGATGTAATGTTCAGCTCAGCATTATACGCATGTTTTTGCAGAATTTCTCAAATTATCATTTTTAGGGCCATGCCTGTACATTGCCTGTACATTGATTTCCTTGGTTCTCCGATTTTCTGAAATAAAAATATAGCAATTGGACATCATAGAAGCACAGGGCAGGAGGAAAACTTGAACATGAGAGTATTCACTCCATAAAACTGAGTGCACCAAGGCATGAACCTAGTCCCCTAGCTTTGTTTCCATTACGTTTTCCAAATTAAGCATACTTCTTTTTTCTAAAATCCAAGAACCAACAAATTAAATTGGTGTGGCCTACTGGTTTACCTTTTCATCTCTTTTTGAGGAGACAAGATTACGTCATATTTTTTCTAAACCTTTGTAACTCCAAAGAAAGATTTCCTTATTTCGCCTCCCTGACAAAAGTTGGAACAGCCCTAGCTTGATTGTCAGCCCTGTTTATTTTCCTTCCCCTGCAGAGCTCTGCTTAGAATCAGGAGGCAGCTTTAATTACCAAGGTTTATTTGGTGCTGACTACAGCAAGTCCAGAGACTCTGGTCTGGGTTCAAAAGTTGAGACTGAGAGGTCAAAACTCTCCATTTGTCAGCACTTGTTGTTAGATGAAAAACATACCAGCAATGGATAACAGCCAAAATCTCCTCACTCCACTTGCTGTAAACTTGCTTGGTGAAGTACCAATTGTTCACTTGTTGACTACGGCTGAAAAGTCAGGAGAGCCCCCTAGCAGTCACTTTTATAAATGCAACATAAAAAAACTACTGTAACACGAAAAATGCTACTGTAACACTGAATGATTGCTATAATTTGCTGCAAAGAAAAGATTACAATCAACTTTGCAGTAGCATTTGTCATTTTCACTCTCCTTTGCTGTATTAGAATTTTCCCCCAATCGGTTCAATCCTAGGTTGATAATTCTGATATGTGTATTGGTGGCTCCGAGACGGATCAGGTTCTTATTGACTGTTTCTGCAGCAGGGTACAGACATGCTCGCTGTAGACTCTCTCTAGCACAGCACCCGTAAACTGGTCCTTTAGTTGTTCTACAGTCCTGCACTCTGCCACTTCAAACTGAGCAAGGCTGGGGAGAAGGAAGAGAACATAAAATGTGTTAAAGAATGCAACTGTCAGTCTTGAACATAACTGTCATAGATTCTAGTCATTCAGATTCTAGAATGGAATCTTTTTTTAAATTCTCTTAATTCTAGGCAATCCCAACATGAAACTTCTCATCTCGTCTCATATCACCTACTAGTACCCCTTAGTTTGAATACTTTCTAATTGGATCTGGCAACCAGTTTTCACAAGTTTTATCAGATTTCTGTGCTTCTAATTGCCTTGGTTCACTATAGTGTTATCTTTGAAATCTATGATATTTTTATCAAATATATGCAATACTATGTTGCAGACTTTTTATCAAGTCTGTATTATGTTGGCATTTACATAAACTCCTCCAGGGCGAATTGCCTTAAAAGTTAAGAATAGCAATTTGAAAAGAATCTTTATGAAACTTGCTCCCATTGAAATAGGGTGAACAGTGGTACACGATTGTTCCAAATAAGATGAAACTAAAGCCCTAAAATCGGCCCTTCCTTACATCCTTACTCCTCTAACTCATATTCTTAACATGTCGTTACAAAGTGGAGACGTTCCAAACGGAACAAAGATTGCAAAGGTTATACCTATATTCAAGGGGGGAGACTCAACTTCATTTAGCAATTATCGACCGATCTCAGTCTTGCCCAGCATCTCCAAACTTTTCGAAAGGCTAGTTTACAATCGATTACTAAAATATCTTAACACAAATAATATCCTATATAAACATCAATACGGTTTCCGTAAAGGTATATCCACCCCACTTGCTCTTATTCAACTAATAGACAAAATATCCACTGCCATTGACAAAAACGAGTATACAATAGGAATATCTTTAGATTTATCCAAAGCCTTCGATACCGTAAATCATACCATACTCCTCCGAAAATTAGCTGCATACGGTGTTACTGGCACTGCACTGAACTGGTTCCAAAATTATTTAAATCATAGGAAACAATACGTAACTTTAAATGGAGCTAAATCTACATACAAGGAAATTCAATGTGGAGTTCCGCAAGGGTCGATTTTAGGTCCTCTATTATTCTTGATTTACGTCAATGATCTGGCAGAAGCCTCCTCAATACTTTATTTTATACTGTTTGCCGATGACACCAACATATTCCTTTCCCACAAGAATTTTGACTCTTTGATACAACTGGCTAACCAAGAATTGCGCAAAGTAGCTACATGGTTTGAAGCCAATAAATTATCAATAAATACTAAAAAAACAAATTTTCTCATTTTCTGTAGCAAGAATAAAAGCTATGATATTAATAAGGCCAAAATTTTCCTACAAAATGTTCCTATAAAGCAGGAGAAACAAACTAAATTTTTGGGAGTAATTATAGATGAAAAATTAAATTGGAAAGCCCATGTCTCCGCCGTAGGTAAAACAGTTGCTAAAACAATTGGTGTTATTGCGAAAATCAAACACAATATTCCTCTAAAGACCCTTTCAACTATTTACAACAGTCTTATATACCCGTACTTGACTTATTGCAATATAGTTTGGGGATGTGCCTGCCATACAACACTTCACCCACTTACAACTCTACAAAAAAAATTCACACGAATGGCCACCGCCTCTGATTTTCTCTCACATACAGCCCCTTTATTTCTAAAATTGAAAATATTGAATGTGTTTGATATAAATAAGCTGCAAATTAGTATATCCACGTTTAACTGTCTTTCTAACAATCTCCCCGATATGTTTAAATCTTTCCTAAACCCTAATTCACATGTCAGGGCCCGAAATTCATTTTTGGGATTAGGTGCACAGGTGCACCCAGCTTAAAAAATTGGGTGCACCAAAAAAATTTTGGGTGCACCACTTGAATTTAAGTGATAACCTGATAGTAAAATTTAGTTACAAGCTATCAAATTCGTAAACAAGCACCATGACAGATATCTTAATTATCTTTCTAACACTTAAAAAATATAGATGTCAAGAATATGATGTATACTAGTACACTTTGATATCTTTACATACATAAATGTAAGAAAATATTTGGGTGCATCCTGTGCACCCACAGAAAATAATTGGGTGCACAGCTCCAATCTTGGGTGCACCTGGGTGCACATGCACCCAGTATTTCGAGCCCTGCATGTACATAATTATCATACCAGGCAAAGAAATCTACTCCATATCCCTCTCTTTCGAACATCATTAGCGCAGTCCACCGTAAAATATAGATGTGCCACAATCTGGAACAGTCTTCCTACAAATATCAAAAACACTTCTTCCCTCCTTACATTTAAAAATGCCCTGAAAACATATCTCATAAACCACCATAGCCCCTTATAGAAATATTTATCCCATCTTAATTCATATTGCTATTATCATTTGATTTCATTGATCACACATTTTCTTCTTTTGTATTACTATAACATATAATTGTGTTAGTTACTTCTCCTTGTTATTTATTGATCCACTGATCATACATCTTTTGTTGTATTATTATAACATATGATTGTGTTAGTTACTTATGTTTCTTATTTATTGATTTCACTGATCGTACATCTTTTGCATTATTAGAACATGTGCTAGTTCTTTCTTTGTTAATTATGATTTCACTGATCATATATTTTGTATAAGCATAGAGGAGGAGGGCACAGCATAAACCGTTAAGGTTTTTTCTCTCCTCCTGCACCTGTTTTATATTTTATTCTCTTCTGCATCTCTTATGATTTTGTATATGTGCAAACTGAATAAACAAACAATAAACAAATAAACAAACAAGAAAATCAAATTGCTGTAGCCTACACTGATGTTTTTTCCATACGGCTTTACCTGACTGTTCCTTCCTGAAGCCTCTCCTCCCACAGAACTGTCATCATCCTCTCCTTACAGCTCCTCCCAGCAGAGTCTACGTCTACACTGCGGGTTCGCTGACGTGTGATGTAATCCTACAGACAGGAAGAACCAGAGACAACAATTCTGTTGGTGGTTTTCACAGAAAACTACAAGAGTACTCTTATTCTAAACCATAATATCATTGTCCATGTACTTTTCTTTATTAAGAAATTGAGTAAAGGACAATATTAGTAGACAAGTGATTAAGTCTGTGACTCAAGATGCCAACCTGACATTTTTGATTTGTAGGAAAAATATGGGGACAACTTCCAAATTGGCAGGCTAAAAGAAGACAGGTTCACTACTATATGAATCACATTTTACTAAGAAAACAAAGATAAGTATTTGGAGCTCTGCAACTATGATGCGAGCGGCTAATGTTTATAAGAAATGCAATTTTTCTTTATTTCAATGCTTGTTCCCCTTTATCCATGGGGTAACCTATATCCGTTGTATCTGAAAACAATGGTTAAAAAATACTGCAGTCTGTACAACGTCCGTCAACTTGACATCCTTAAATACAGTACCCTGTTTAGATACAACGGATATGACTTGCCCTGTGGATGGAGGTGAACTAGCCTTACCTTGATATTTTTCATTGATCCCAGCAGCAGTATGAGGATGAGTCTCTCCTGAAAGAGCAGTCTCCCAGTCAACGACAACTCCTTAGTCCACTTCACGATCGTCTTGACATACTTCCCACGTGCTCTCATGTGGTCCAGGTGGAGTAACGCCAGCCACAAGTCCTCTCCATCCTCCTCCTTAGAGAGACTCTCCTTAGGTGTATCACACACCTCTGCAAGATCTTGATCAAGAATCTCTGTTATGTTTTCTTCTAACCACGTCATCAACTGTAGCACCATGGGTGCTTCGGGTAAAGTTCTGGCATGGGAGGAGATTCCCTCCTTCAGTCTGGAGATGGCACCACGCGAAAGGCTTTCCGATGACAGTGAAATTTTGGGGACCATCCTGGGATAGCCCTCGGGGAGCGTGAAGGACGCGGATATCGAGATCGTGTCGTGACGACCGCGGTACTTGGTTGAGACACAAAACATGGGCACCCTCGCATCTATAACATTGTTACATGTAAGTCAAGAGTTATGCCAAGATGATGCTGCAGTTCTAAAATGCAAATGCCAATGACATATAATCATTTTACAGGTATTGATTACCATAAACATAAGCGTGTCATTATGATATTTATTCATATGTTAGGTCCTGTTATTCAGTCATACAAATTAAGTCATATTAGCTTTGGATTATCACTGTGCATTATAATCATATAAGTTAAACTTAGATATTTCGTGCATTATACTAGTACAAATGTACGGTGCAGTGTTACTGTTAAAATTACAAGGTATAGAAATTTATGTTAGGTTAGTGTTTGTTACAACTTAAGGAATAGTAGTGAACAGATGTACAAATATAGATTCAAAATTTGAATGAAATACAATGCAATGAAGTTTTACCCACCCCAAACCATTGATTTGACAATTTCTTTGATATATAGCGATCTAACAAATGTATTAAACAGATCTAGAGCAATGCTTCTGCAAAGACCTTTACACATAATGCATAAATTACAAAGTTGCTGAAAAGTATTCCCAACTACACGGGGTGATCAAAAACACTTTTGTAACCATCACATATAAACTAATGTGAAAAAAAGGCCCTCTGAAACTCCTACACTCCATGGCAGACAGAAGTACTGTAGTCAATCAATAACCTATTACGTGGGAACGACACTCCAATTTTCCAGTGCCCCTTTCATAATGCCCCCCACCCACACTGCAATCATAGATTTTGAATAAAATTAAAGCTCTGTAATTGTGTGAGCTTAAAAGAAGAGGACCCATATCAAATAGAGGTCGAAACTAGGTATGGAAAATGCAGTACCTATTATCAAACAAGTTAGAGCTGCCCCAAATCATTGGTTGTTTTCTATGGTGATTCTGACTGTGGTTACATGATTGGAATGAAACTTGCAGGATACCTCGTGGTAACACTACTAGTACATGTATGTCTCTTCAGATGAAGCAACTCTTTTCCAATCCATACCAACACTCAAGTAGCAAATATTTGATGCCGCCGTGGCACGAGGACGCAGTGAAGTCTAATTCTTGTGGGTTATAATATTCAGGGAATCCTAGCGCTGCTTGTTTCTGCACATTTTTAACCACTGAAACAATTAATGATATCAATGTGGGAATATAGTGCAGTAGATGTCAATTTCATATATAGACTTGCCTCATCCAGAATATTTCCACTTTTAATGCTCTAATATTGCTTAGGTTGCCCCAAACTGAAATGTCCTGCGTATGGACATGACAAATCTCCACCGCCCCTGCACCAGCTGCTGTGGGAGAGGGTCCATTATCTGTAGACATCTGGAAGGTGATGAAGTCATGTCCATAAGGTACCACAGATTGATGCTGCTTCCAGAAGCTATCGTCATTTTTGAGATATGAGGTGAAAAGGAGGTTTTTCAGTGTTTTTTTAGTTCACAGCTGAGAAAATTTTGTAGTAAAGTTATGTCCATAAGGCTACACCAATTTAATTTCTTGGTTCACGGATTTTTTCATAAAAAATATGGAGCGAAAGGGCGAAATAAAAATAAAAATTGTAAAATGGTGGGGGTAAAGGTAACGGCTAATCCAAAACATAAAGAAAAAAAGTTTTCAGCTTGAAAAAAGTACAAAAACACTATTTTTGTACAATAACAGCACCTGTACCCACACTTTAAGGAGCTTATAATATAAAGGTCAATTTGCTACACCAGAAAGTTGGTGAATGGTTTCATTAATGGTGAAAATTTGATGAGTGGTAATTTTTATTTTTTTTCCCAAAAAATAGGAGCAAGCGAATCCGTGAACCAAGAAATTAAATCGGTGTGGCCTAAGGTAGCGCAGATTGATGCCACTTCCGGAAGCTACCGTAAATGTATCTATTTTTGCAGGGCTTGATTTCGGCATAGAACTAGAAGGGGAAGGAAGTTTTTGCAACTTGTTTTTTGAGTTCAAAGTTGACACAAATTTGTAGTTAAGTTGTAACTTGTACCGACCAAGGTAATACATTGGAAATGCATACTTGGGCTTGAGGTAGTCTCTACCAGACTCCCGTCTGGCCAAATATAAATACAGGTAAAGGAATAAAAGCCTAGTAGGAGTTAATTGGCATAGGAGTATTGCCTAGTTTCGCGGTAAGGAAATAAGTCCTCTGGGCGGCCGACTCCCCTAGCGTACTGTTGACTCTATTTGTCTAATTTCTACTCTTGGGAGTGTTAGACAAATGATCTGCAAAGCCTGGTGGAGGCTAAGGGTGGAGGGATTGCCACCTAAACTGTGAAAAATAAAACCATAATGGATATTTCAAGATTCATCGTGCCATAACTGAATTATTACATACTTATATAGTGTGTGGCTGGACGGAGAGTACACAAATTCTATAACACAATGAAATTTTGTACACTTTATTAATACTAGGGAATGGTTTTATCGTGGGCCAGTGCAGGTGAAATGCAGGAGACTTCATGCATGCCGGAACAACTCCAAATCTACCTGCACTAACCATGCACTTACAGGTGCACATGGAATTCTGAGCCCACAACAAGTCATGACTTCCTGAAGTCCAACCGTATGAAGGACACTGTTGAGATTTTGTAACACGTTCGTGGGCGGAAACATGGGAGTTCAAACCACGCTATCTGTGTGATAACGTACAGCTGTCATCTTTGCTGTCACTCGTCACATAGGATGGAAGGTTGTTTCGGGGCACACAATGAATTGTACTTGGTATCTTGTAGAAAGCCTTGCACAAGCCCTATCAAGAGGTTCAGAGCTTTCTCCTCTGTCCTGGGATGTGAAAGTTACTTGAACTTGGGACGAACAAATATTTCATTCTGTCTATGAAAATTTTTTTAACTTCATGACAATGAGTGGGACGGAAAAAAATTCAAAGCTGTAGACAGCCTTGCTTAAGTTTGATCTCACCAATGTAAGTTTTAAAATGTTTTAAAATGAGCTGTTTAAAATGCCTGGAGGCAAACTCTGAGGCCCCCAGTTTTCATCAGTACCCCGTAGGTGTTGGTTTAAACTACTCCCTGGAGGATGCCTGTGTTTGGTGAGAGGTGCATGGAAATTCTGGCTTTGATCACGACATCCCGCGTGGTGCAATCGATGATGATGACTTACAGAATCTGTTCATCCTTGAAACGCCCACACACATCACGCAGGCCTGCTACCACCAATGATAAATGGAAGGAAATACATTTAGTGAGCAATGGGAATTTGTACAGAAAATCAGGTACAGGAATTCATCAGTGCAAAGGTTTACAGAAGGTCTACAGTCTAATGTTACAGAATGTTTTTAGTGTGATACCAGGCACTCTCTAGCAAGGCTGTCCCACTCATTGTTTGGATGCCCATGTTGATAATATTTGTCACCAATAGTTGTGGATATAACGATACATTTTCATAGATTTAACGTTATGAAGTTCAGATTTTTTAGCCTGAGTATCATCCTCTTTCGCTTAGCCTGGTATCCAGCCGTAATATAGCTTCCGAGTCTCTTCTTTCCTCTCTGGCAATTTGCGAAGAGGAGAGAAGAGACTCGGGAGCTATAATTACGGCTGGATACCAGGCTACTTTCGCTTGCTAACCACCGTGGTTAGCAAGCGAAAGTCGTGAGCCAGCGGTTACTACGGAGGATGATACTCAGGCTACAGATTTTTCAACGGATGGGGCGAAATCTTTGTCCGCCCCAACAAGCAAAATGTCCATCCCAGGACCGAGGTACAGGTCCTAGAGACTGCTTTGCTCTCTGGTCACAGGTACATGTACCTGCCATTGCTTTTGCTGAGTAGCCTCTTCGGCCAGGTGTGGAAACCAAAGAAATTCGGTTTGGACAGTCTTCATAATTTGTTAACTGTTATATATTTAATTTGATGATGCTCTTATCTGTCTGAAACCTTGGTCAACCAGACATTTTTGACGAATGTGATATCATGTAGTTAGGTCATTAATTCTTCTACATGTATGTAACGTCCTTGACTGTGGGAGTGTGGGTACATTGTGCATGTAGGTGTGTGAGTGCAGTGGGCGGGGATACAGGACCGGTACAAAGTAGAAAAAGGGGCGGGACAACCCTACACCTGTAACTCTAATCTCAAATTCCATACAATTTACCACCCCCGCCACCCCCACAGTAACGGCAAACCCGTTTGATAGTTTGTTACCTCAGCTCACCTTACCACCTGCCTCTTTATAATCTTAAACATCACTGGCTAACAGCATGCAGTGTCACGGATGACTTGAATGAATAACGTAAACGTTATCCACTTTCTCCGACTTTTTCTCGCTGCCAGTGCAAGGGGGAGGGGCCATGTGCTCGACAGTGCGGGACCGCCTACGCGTACGCGCCTCCCCCGCAACTATTTCTGTGGATTAGTCGTTTTTCAGGGTCAGAAACTGCGACATAACGATTAATTTTTCGGTTAGAGGTACCGACCTGGATCGCTCAGCATGCAAAACTCCCCATCGCCGCAGTAGATCGCTTGCAAAGCCTGAAGTTCGTCTGCAACTTCTTCTGAAATTTCAGATCCCGCCATTTTTGGGGGTTTAAAAAAAAAGACGACCGCTGCAAACAACAAAGAGTGAAATAATTATGAAATTGGATGAAATAAGAATGCTTTATCACTTTATTTGAAAGTTATATTTACGTAATTAATTTCGTAAGTTAACTTGTTCAAAAATGTGCAGATATAACGTTACTATCTTAAGACATCTATTTGAGACTGAAATAATAAGAAATTGCTTACGTTTTGATGCAAATCGAAAAGTAGACGAGTTGAAAACAATATAGGGGTGTCAATCTTTTAAATTGAAACTTTTTACCCACCAACAATCTCGCCATTTTTATGACAGAAAACATTTTAAATTGAAATTTAAAAAAACACCACAACAGCATAACTTGAAAGAGGCAGATTCTCGCTATCAGTTTTCTGAAAATATAAAGTGTCTAACCTTCCCCCTATGGTACGTTCCAACTCAGTATGTTGGACTTTGCCCAGCTTTACGAAAATTGTTTGGATTTGCCGCTTTGCATAAAAGTAACTGGTGTGAAGAAAATGTGATCAAAAGTCACACGGTGATAACATTTAAGATACCCAAATTGACAACATTGCAGGAACAGGGATTTGAAGCTGTAAAATGATGTTTATGGCGACAGAAATCACGGTATTCTCTGGAGGTACGGTCACCGCTAGTTTGTGGGTCTTCTTGGTTCTCATAGCGGTAAAACTCGTAACTTTGGTGAGGAAACAGCGAGAAGATGCGCTAGTTCTGGAGAAGTTTCCCGGACCTCCACGACACTGGCTACTGGGACACGTGCATAAGGTGAGGATGCAGTTGCCTGGTATGGATGATCATTGATGAGTTGTATAAAGTCGTGCGGGTTTACGGAAAAGGCTGAGCTGTCTACCTGGGCTGGCTATCACATCAGGCTACTTGGACCAACGAAAGCCCATTGGGACAAAAGCCCAGGTAGACAGCCCAGCCTTTTCTGTAAACCCAAGTTATGCACCACTCAGTATCAACCCAGAGGGGCTGGGTCTTAGGGGTGCAGTCAGGGTATTGTGTGATGACGTCTTGAGTATCTGGTGTTTTGAATTGACCGTGTAGCATTTAACCTACTAGTAATTTGTAAACATTTAAACTTAAAAAGGAAAATCACACTTGCTATTAACGTTAAGCAGTTCACTGCAACATGACGTTCATAACCTCCAAGCAGATCCTATGGTAGTCTAGATGAATTTTTACACTCTCCGGATAACCAGTTTGGTTTTAAAAAACAGCATGGCACAGACCTTTGTGTATTTGCCTTGAAGGAGGTAATCCGTTACTACCAGAAACGGGGCTCTCCTGTATTTGTGGCCTTCCTAGACGCCTCTAAGGCCTTCGATCGTGTTAATCACTGGCTGTTATTTAAGAAAATGATCGACAGAAATGTACCACTTTACTTGATACGTTTACTTGTAGCCTGGTATAATGTTTTGACCTTTAGAGTACGCTGGGGCAATGTCCTTTCTGACAAATTTACTGCCACTAACGGAGTGCCACAAGGTAGCCTGATATCTCCTTTTCTGTTCAACGTCTATGTCTCTGACCTGAGTGTTGAGCTGAATTGCTCTGGTGTTGGTTGCTACATCGGAAATGTCATTGTGAACCATCTGTTATACGCTGATGACATATGTATTATCTGCCCATCTGTTAAAGGTCTGCAAAAGCTAATGTCTTTATGTGAACGTTTTGGCTCTGAAAACCATATAGTGTTCAGCAAAAGCAAGAGCCAATGTGTATATTTTCCATGTGGTAGACTCAAATTGCACGGACCGCCTCCTTCAGTCACCCTTTATGGCACGGAATTGCAGTACGTTACATCTGTGAACTATCTGGGTAACCAGATTACCTCTGACCTGTCTGATGATGAGTCAATTCGCTATCATGTCAGAGGGTTCTATACCAAAGCCAATTCCTTGATACGAAAATTCCGATTCGCCTCTCCTGGAGTGAAGCGCGTCCTTTTTGATGCATATTGTTCCTCGATATATTGCGCTCAGCTATGGTGTCAGTATAACTTGGGTACGATTCGCAGGCTACGCGTAGCCTATAACAATGCTCTTAGGATTGTGTTAGGTTATCGAACGAGAGATAGTGCCAGCCAAATGTTTGTGACACATGGGATTGATACTTTTGTAGCTAGAAGGAGGAAACTAACGCATGCATTTGTTCAACGCATCGCCACATCTACAAACAACATTATCTCCCGGTTAAACCACTCAGATGCCTTCTTGCATAGCAAATTCTGGACACACTATGTGAATCTTGTTTTCAAAAGCCCAGGCTAATTTAACTTTTTTATTGTACATAAAGTGTATGTGTATTGTTGTATCGTATGTTTTTATGTGATATGGGCCAAGAGCCTGCAATAAAGTTGAAATTGAAAAATTGGTAGCATATGCTGCCATAAGATAGTATCAAAAGCTGGAATAGGAATGAAACCACCTGGCCTAGGAATTTCTTTGACTGCATGCAAACTCAGTGCTGATTTTTTTGCTTAGACGAATGTCAGATGTTGACAAGCAGTCTTATTCTCCAAGCAGACCTGTTTCAGTTGTGGGGAAAGCAGGCCAGGAATTCTTTAATACATCTGCCTCCTTAGTTTTAAACAAGGAGCTTTTATCTGATAAAAGCGTATCTGATAAAAGCTCCTTGGTTTTAAACCAGTAAGGCAATTTCAGACCCCAGTAGCTATTAGAAACTGCATGTCTTAGTTAAGGAAAAGCTCTGCAAGAGAAAAACTAATTCCGAGCCCCGTGTTTTCAGTTTGAGCCACCAGATGAAACCGGAGGCCTGCAGTGGGCGGACGACATGGCAGCGGAGTATGTGTACGGCTATCCTGTCTGGTTCGGTCCGGTCGGGTACCTGAACGTCACCCACCCAGAGTACGCCAAAACCATCCTGGCAACAACAGGTACAACACTGGGTGTGAAACAGGGCTCTAGCCAGCTCGAAATTTTTTTCCGTCAGCCAATTCCCATTGTTGCAAAAACCGCGAAAATTGGGATAGAACGACGGAACTGAGACCTTGAAAAACGGGTTTTTAATTAGATTATCGTATGCAAAAGGGCGCCGACACACTATGTCAACAATCATAACAATAGCAAAACAAACTTTCCGACCGTGGACAGCGTCCCCAAGCCGCCTGTAGCTTCCAACAAGATTTTTTGTCCGTCAAGGTTGACGGATTTCCATCACACGTAGCAAATTTCCGTCAATTGACGGAAAAATGGACGCTGGCTAGAGCCATGATGTGAAAGTTCCTTTATCTAGCATGGGGCTATTCTAATTGGTAGGATTGGTCAGGCGGGCCAATCTTTAATAGATAATTACACCGAATTAATTATCTTTTAACGCTGTTTTTCAGAACCAAAGGATGAGTTTGTCTACAGGTTCATCAAGCCGTGGATTGGTAGGTACAAAATATCGTACATCAAACTATCAAATTTACAGTGATAACTCTTATAGTTATACAAAACGGAAGGAAGTTTATATGACTCAGAGAGAGCAAACATTAGAATTGCTGGCTACATTAAGTTACAACACATTTAACATGGAACAGTGCTATACAGAGAATTTGTGTTCCAGATGTAGTTGTCAACAGCTGATGTTTGCATTTACATTTTGTATTCTATACTTGAAGGCTTGAAAGAGAATTTCCATTGGACGTTGGAAACATGGTCTTCATCTCTCTCTCTTTTTTTCAGGTGATGGCCTCCTGGTCAGCCACGGACAGAAATGGTTCCGTAACCGACGCCTTCTGACGCCAGCATTCCATTTCGGCGTGCTACAACCGTACACGCATCTTTTCTCCGACTCAACTAACATCATGATGGTGACACTAATTTCTGCTTCCCAAATCAAATACTTGGATATATTATTTGAATTCTGGATAGCATACTATTCCTGAGCACCCATTTTCCTAGATTGTGTATCTATTGGAAAGCTTAAGTTTATCATCCATTGCATTGATACCATGTTTGGTATCATATGCATCCTTCATTCAAAGATTGAACACTAATGTGACCAAAGCTGACAATACAAGTGAGTAAAAAAGACACAAGTAATGAAATTCCCTTGACAACACAGTGCCACAAAATAATAGGAAATATTTAACATTTCAATTTACAGATTTCAGTTTGTAAATTGTTCCATTTGTTTGTAACAGGCCAAGTGGAGGCAGCTTGGTGCAGGTGCATCCATCGACGTGTTTGAGCATGTGAGTCTGATGACGCTGGACAGTATGCTGAAGTGTGCGCTCACAGTGGAGAGTAACTGTCAGGTGGACAGGTGGGACACGTCATTACGTTTACGGGGTGGTGGAGGTGGATGGTTCCTTCGATGGTAGGGTTGAGAAGTATGCATGTTTACTAGTTGTGTATATTCTATACAATACCAAGAGGTCTTGAGTTCGAATCCGGCTGCCGTGTCACCGATCTTGTGCCCTTGGGAAAGGCACTTTACACGACTTTCCTCTCTTAACTCAGGTGTGAATGAGTACCTAGCTGCGGCTAGTGGCAGTGACAGGCCTTTGTGGCAGTGGTAGGCCTTAGGGGCATGTTCAGGCATGATGCACCCGCCATGACACACGAGTCAGGGGTAGGAGGAACCCCTTGCATCCTTGGTCGGAAGTCCTCCTAGGAGACGGAAACTCCAAACAACAAACCTGTATCTGCTGGGGCCGTCTTACAAGTTGCATACAGTTGCCCCTGTAGGACTAGTGCGCCAGTGGACGAGAGGGTGGAGAAGGAAGTGCACAACCCTCCTTCACCTTAAAAAGTCACGTGCAGGCCAGGCAGACGGGTCACCTTAAAACCCTGTCTGCAGGCAGCACCATTGTCTTCTGATACAACAACATTATAAACAATATAAAAGCGCAAGTGCAGTCAAACTTCTTAGCTTAAAGCAACCATCTGTACATAAAGACCATCTGGCCAATGTGACCACTTTGGTTCATTGGATACTTTTCCTGTTGACACTCTTCTATAGTGACTACCTGTTCACATCTTATCTGTTTTCATGGAGGTCATCTTGGGCATACATGTTAAAATAAAAGTTACACAACCAAGCAGACTTTTACCATGTTGTTGCCATTGTAAGAACTTTTACTATACAACTGTTTTCTTTACTTTTCAGAAAACAGAACTCGTATATTGCTGCTGTATTTTCCCTGACCAAGTTAGCTCTACAGCGTTTCCACCTCTTCCCTCTGCACAGTGATCTGATCTACTACCTCACCCCTATGGGATACAGGTTGGTACAGTCCAAGGGCTCTCTAAGCTTCTCTACCACACAGTTCATGATCAGGGGGTATTTCAAAATTATCCATTTTACTGTAATTTTCACCTGTAAATTACTGAAAAGTTGGTAGGGAAATATACTTGCTTTGCATACAGATGTTGTTATTGTGCAGTGGCGGCGGCACCGGGGGGGCAGGGGGGGCGGCTGCCCCCCCCGGAAAATATGTTGGGGGGGCGTCGCCCCCCCAGAAAAGCAAGCTGAAACCTTTTTTGTTTTTTTGATGATGGAAATTTCATTAAATCAAGCTAGTCTAATGGCAAAATTTACCCCCGAAAATGCAAGAAATGGCGTTTCAGAGAGTCCCGATTTCAAAATTTTGCCAGACCTCCCTTGTGACGGCCCGCGTCTTCGGCGCAGGACAATATGTTGCGGGAGTGTCGCTCTCAAAAATATTTTAAACTGAATCTAACTATCGTACTTTAATAGCTTAGTTTACAAGCAAAATGTGGCCCCCAAATGCAGGAAATGACGTTTCGGACGGTCAAAATTTTCTCCGGACCTCCCTAGCGATAACTTGCGCCTCGGGCGCTCATAACGACATGGCGAAAATTTGTGTGGATCATCGCCCTCAAACAATTTCTTTCTTTGACAAAAATGGCAATAGATTTAGCATAGTCTGCCAGCAAAATTTGTCCCTAAAAATACAGAAAATGGCAAAGTGCAGATTTCGAAATTTCCGCAGACCAACCTTGCGACAGCTCGCACCTTCGGTACTCGAAATCATGAAAATATTTTTGGGGCATCCGGCGGCCCTCGCTACTAAAGACCATGTGTCTTTCTTACAGAATTGCCATCAAACTTAGCTTAGTCTGGCAGCAAAATTTGCCCGTCAAAACGCAGGAAATGGCATTTTAGAGGGTCAAGATTTCAAATTTTCCCGGGGGAGCATGTCCCCGGACCCCCCTAGGATGTGCTGCAAAATTCTGTCAGTAAAGTTCGCCCCCCCATACGAAATTTGCTGCCACCGCCTCTGTTGTGCTGATTTCATTGAGCCTTGAGTGCAACTAAATATGAATGTGATACAGGTTCCAGATTTCTAACCTTGTTCAATGTAATGGGGAGATTTGCTTGAGTCTCTGGCAATTTAAATGCGGTGATGTTCTGGTGATCAACAATTATGTCAAAGCTAGTTGACAGTGTTACAGAGGTCATTGCAGGGAAATCACAGTGAGGGATGTTAATACTAGAACGGAGGAAAAGATATTATCAATTAAGACACAGAATACCAGAAAATGTCTGTGTTCCGTAGGTTCTGGAAGCTGTGTAAGGTGGTGCACCAACATTCTGAGAGCGTGATCAGAGATCGGCGTGAGGCCCTGAAAAAGGAGCAAGTGCAGGACTCGGGCCAGAGGAGGAAGTACCTGGACTTCCTGGATATCTTGCTCAAGACAAAGGTCAAGAAAATGTCTTTATTTAGAGTCCTTTGTACGAGGAAAGAAGAGGATCATTTTGCTAGCCTGGTATCCAACCTTATTATAGCTCCCAAGTCTCTTCTGTCCTCTCTGCAAATATGTCCTCTCCGCAAATATGTATTTGCGGAGAGGACAGAAGAGACTCGGGAGCTATAATACGGCTGGATACCAGGCTATCATTTTGAAGTGATTGTAAGGGAAAATGAAGGTTTTTGGGGATCCATCCGCTTACATAACATTTTTGATCTGACAGGGACCCATATGTTATTGAATCTACAAAAGAAAGAGAAAAAAGAGAATCCCCAGCAGCACTGTTTTAGGGCTGTGATTGGTAACGCAACATCAGAAGCCTTACTGTAGGCAACAATGACAATGTAAATTTTCACAACAATACCACCAGTAGTTTTTTGTAAAACAGGGTGTTTTTTTTTACTTGACGTATCAATGTTGTTTAACAGGATGAAGATGGAAACGGTCTGAGCGATGTTGAGATCCGTGACGAGGTGGACACGTTCATGTTCGAGGGCCACGACACCACGGCTAGCGGGCTGTCGTGGACGCTGTACAACCTGGCGCGCCACCCGGAGCACCAGGAGCGATGTCGACAGGAGGCTCGCAGTGTGCTACAGGGCAGATCTGTGGTCACTGGGTGGGTTCAATTTCTTCATATTTCATTACCCTTCCGAGGAGTAGTAGTAGTAGTAGAGTCATATGGTGTATTACAGCACCCTTGGTGAGGATTTTACAAAGTATGTTTTTACATTGAAGTAACAGGGGAGATCTGTGGTGAATGGGTGGGGTACAGGGTTGGTTTTGTGGATTTAAAAAAAGTTAAAGTTATAAATAAAGATCTTCCTGCACCAGATGGTGCATATGGTGGCACCTATTTCCGTTTCAGTAGCCCGTGGGCCACACAACTTTGTGCAATCACTACAGCAGCAGTCCACTAGTACTGGCAGTAGTCTGAGTGTTCAAGTACCATGCTATTTTCCAAATGCTGAGTGCTGAGCAGAAGAGCAGCATGTACCATTTTAACCCTCCCATGGCCAAGTCAATCCACTGATCCTTCAACCTGAAAAAGGCTTAGGAACTACTTAACTTTTACCTTTCTGATATACAACTAAACATTTATCTTGTTCCTTCAGTACAGACCTGTCCCACCTACCCTACATCACTGTGTGCATAAAGGAGAGTCTGAGACTCCACACTGCAGTCCCTTCTATAGCCAGGAAACTCACCAAGTCTATCTAACATTTCCCTCATGTGTCTCTACAGTACAGACCTGTCCCACCTACCCTACATCACTGTGTGTATAAAGGAGAGTCTGAGACTCCACACTGCAGTCCCTTCTATAGCCAGGAAACTCACCAAGTCTATCTAACATTTCCCTGTCTCTACAGTACCGACCTGTCCCACCTACCCTACATCACTGTGTGTATAAAGGAGAGTCTGAGACTCCACACTGCAGTCCCTTCTATAGCCAGGAAACTCACTAAGTCCGTCACCTTCCCTGATGGAAAATCCCTTCCACCAGGTCAGACCAATCACTTAAACTCACAGTACAGCTGTCATCTTTGCCAAAAATTGTTGTGTGATTATGTTGATGTAGGATTTTGACACAACCAACTGCCATCAACGATCTAAGTCAGCCATTCCATAACAACGACAGCAAAACGTTGTAGGACAGATGCATGACTATCCCAAAACTAAATTTATTTTGAGATCTTTCGTTGATCATAGAAAGCATGGAGGAAGTAACAGTTAATATCTGTGATCTATAATGTAATCACGTTTCAATTGTCTGTTGTTCATGATTACAGTTTAATGTAAATTTGATGTACAAAAAGATAATGATTTTGTGTTTTCTATTTTGTACCAGGTAGTTTAGTTGGGATCTCTGTCTGGAACATCCACCACAATCCACATGTCTGGAGGGATCCAAAGGTTTGCTAACTTAAAGATTCTATAATTTTGAGACTATATGGTAGATCACTCGTTTGTTAGAAGGTAGTGTCAAGAAATAAAAGTAAAAAAGAATCACTCCATTAGCTCCAGCTGCCTGTGGTGGAATAGATGTTGGTTAGCTGAGGAATGTTGAGTCCACTCTACACTCTCTAATGTTTTCCTCTAAAAGAACAGTGTGTCAAGATGGCGAAACGAGTGTCAACCTTAAAATCTTTTCCCACTGATTGCATGTTGTTTCCTCAGGTGTACGACCCATCCCGGTTCCTCCCAGAGAACTGTAAGGGTCGTCACAGCCACGCCTTCATTCCCTTCTCAGCAGGACCCAGGTAACTTCTGTTGATGCCTCTGTAACTGTCTACAACTTTTCTTTCCCCTTGCAAATTTAATGAATGAATGCATACATGAATGGATTGTTCATCGGGTATGGGGGAAAATGATCCATGGCAGCAATATAGTTGTTATGTCTACACATGTAGATGAAGAGAAGTATCATGTTTTTTTGATACCAGTGATCTCTTGAAGTTTTCTTACCAGTAAAATGGAACAGAACTGAACTTTGTCACTGTATGTTATACAATAACAACTGTACTGTCTGCATGTGTCCTCCTAGGCACTGTATCAGCCAGCACTTTGCCAGGGATGTTTAGTGCGGAAATAGTCCATGGCAGTCATATTTTGTCTAAACATGTAGCTCATGAAGTTTCCTTACCAGTAAAACTGAACTGAACTTTGTTACCGTATGATATACAATAACAAATGTACTGTCTGTATGTGTCCTCCCATGAACTGTATTGGCCAGCACGTTGCCATGAATAAATTGTATATCCTGGAAAATGATCCATGGCAGCCATATTGTTGTTTTGTCTACATGTATCATGTTTTTTGATACCTGTAACTGTAAGCTCTTGAGGGTTTTTTTATCTATGCTTTGTCTTTGTTACCATATACAAGCACAACTGTGTTGTCTGTATGTGACCTCCCATGAACTTACAGTATTGGCCAGCACGTTGCCATGAATAAATTGTATATCACGGAATAGGATCCATGGCAGTCATATCAATTGTTGTTTTGTCTACACATGTAGATGAAGAAACTGAGTATCATGTTTTTTTATGTTTTGTTACCATGTGATATACAATACTGTACTGTCTGCATGTGTCCTCCCAGGAACTGTATTGGCCAGCACTTTGCCATGAATGAGTTGAAGACTGCAGTGGCCCTCATTGTGCAGAGTTTTCGACTGTCTGTGGATGAGAACCACGTGGCCAAGGGTGTCATGTCCCTGGTGCTGAAGGCGGCAGATCCTGGACTATTTCTTAAAGTCACTCCTTTAGACTGAGAGGAGGGGAAGTAGAAATGACAATTCTGGGTTGATTTCAGGGTTGTTATGTAATAAAGCTATACGCACAAGCAGTTAGAGATTGGGAACTGCCAATATGATGTATTTGTGCATTTGCTTTCAATGTAATAAAGATATTAGTCTCCCATAAAAGAATATGATAATTCAGGTTGATTTCAGGGTTATGATGTCGACAGCTATACGCACAAGCAGCTAGAGATTGGGAACTGCCAATACAATGTACATATAAATTGCTTTTAATGTAATAAAGATGATATTAATCTCCCTTAAATCTTCTTATATAGAGGCAGGGAATTAGAATTAAAAGTGATTTCAAAGTTTACATACTGACACTATATCATCACTGAGATGACAATTGCTTTAAGAAAGAAATGTGTGAAGTTTATGCCAGGAAAGTTTAAGGTAGTTTCATGCCAAATAAAAAGCTGTATATATATTATAACATTAGAGCGATATACTGAGAACAGTGTCCAATTGTTGGCTGTATTTTTAAGAATAAAGGAATAAAGATGCCCATTAAGTTAAGTTAAGGGTGCCTAGAAGAGTCATGTTTCTTATTGATAAGAGAACAAAATGTGCACTCAGGTATGCTGTAAGACAAACATCATTAAACTGCTCACATATTTTATGACTTGTTTTGTTGAAAGTTCTTTAGTATAGCCTTAATAGTTACAGATTGGAATCTATGGTCACGCTTTATTTTTTTATTACTGAAAGAAGTCGAACTGCAAGAAAATACCATCCCCGCCGTACGTACTACATCATGCAAAATTGGCTTGTAGTCCAAAACAAAAATAACCTCAGAAACAACCGGGCATCCTGTATATTCTACCTGCGGCATTCTCCTCAAAGTGTTCCTGTTTCTTTGATATTAATATTAGGAAAATGTAACAGCGTAGTATGAAATGTCTCTATTTTGCGTTTTGATAAATACATAAACTATACCTACGATCAGGTGAATTTGATTTATAGCATCATTCAAGCAAACAACAGAGTGCATGCATTCAAAACACACGGTTCAAAAGCGTCATCTAGCAGTCAAAGATATTATTGCAGTAATAACTGCTGTCATGGGCCACCCTGACAAATAGGCTCATTTACCATATATGGTAAGGAGGGCCCGATATCGTGAAGAGGCTTCATTACCCGTGACACTCACCCTGGCTGCAAAGCAGATTTAAATCGCTAGATGTCCCCATTGACACGTGGTTGATTGGAATGACAGGGTGTATTTTAACCCCCTATTTTCAAGTTGGCAAACCCGTTGACCTTTGGCATTGCAATGTTGGGACATGACGACCATGTGGTAAGGGAAAACCCGCTTTATTTAGCTTTTTACGCGGTACGTCTTTACATTTTAACATGATGCTGACTTCTTACATGTCACTTTTGTAATTAAGCGAGATATTTTCGTCGTCGCTTGATCAGTTTGGGTTTGAAATGATATTTTGGTGCGACAAGGGGGAGGGGGGGCGATTTCATCGTATATTTTGTTGGTGACTGTTTGCCCGTGCGAGGAAGAGTATGGACAAATTCAAGTCGTGGCGACTCTTTGAGGGCGTCTTTTGCTTGTAGTCTTTTGTATCAAACCTTCCAGAAGGCTACAAGAGTTACTGACTCACGAATAGCTATATGATAATACGGATGTGTCACGTTGAATTTTAAAAATTATAGGTTTCCTTTCAAGTTGACCTGTCCAGTTTGTAATTCCCCCAGCTAACACCATGCCGTGGTCCCGCTCTGCCGTACTGAGTCTGTATAAGAAGCTGCTGAGACAAGGCCGTTACCTTCAGTACACCGACCAGGACTTCTACAGGGCCAGCATCCAGCAGGAGTTCCGCAAACACATGCACCAGGACGACCCTGAACAGAGAGAGTTCCAGCTCAAGGTCAGTGGATTTCCTGGGATGGATTGTCTTTAATCCTTTCCCCGCTGCCAAACCATGTAACTGTTTCACCCGTTGGTGGTTCTTGTAAAGATTCAGGCAGAGACTGTATGTACTACTAGACTATGTATTCAGTAAAGTGTTAGTAGAGTACAATCCTGCCGTGTGCTCAATCCAGGGTCTGTTGGGAAAGAGATCGAATGTCTTTCAAGGGTTGGTATCTGACCACATCCTGCTTGATATGCATGTCTTGGACTAGTCTAAGTTCACAGAGACTGTAGGGGTGTTAACGGCTATCTTACTTCTTGTAACAGTAACTACCACGGTACCGTTAGTACAAATCTGGTGCCAAAGGGCTACTTTAGTATGGAGAGGGAAGAAGTTCAGGCAGATGTAGGATTTTGTGTAGCCTGACTAAATTGTGCTCGTACGAGGGGCGTTCAATAAGTAATAACTCTGTCTCATTTCCCATAGCAGGAGATTAATGAAACTTGGCACAGTTATTAGTCTTTTTCTTCATAGGAACCACCCAGAGTTATGCATTTCTCCCATTGTTTGATGCAGCTCTAGACACCGTTTTTGTAGGTCACCCCAGGTTGGTCCTCCAACAGATGCCTCATCAATGGCAGAAGAGGAACGACCAGGTCTGGGAGCTGTTTCCACAGACTTCCGGCCATGTTTGAATTCAGGATGCCAGCGTTTTACAAGGTCATATGATGGGGCATCATCACCATAAGTTTCTTTAATTTCATCAAAAGTCTCCTTTGGTGTGCGTCCTTTCAAATACAAAAACCGGATCACTGCGCGACACTCAACTGGCTCCTTTTCAACCTGGTCCATTTCACACCTAACTCAGTTCAAACACCAGTAAGTCAGAAACCACAATTAGTTCAGAGTTCTTTTTTCAAACATAAACTATAGAGATATGAATCATTACACATGCAAAATTTCATCTAGATCAAACAACTGGAAGTGGGTTAGAGTTATTACTTATTGAACGCCCCTCGTAGCTTCTGGCGAAACAGTATCACAGACAGCAGAAGACAGGCTAGGTTCTGTTTATCTCCAGGATTCTATCAAAGGAAAACTCTGTCTTGAGTTCCAAGGATGCAAAGACTACAGGGGGTTTGGATGCATACTTTTGCATGAAATCTGTTCTTCTCTCTGACGTGACATTGAACAACATGCACAATACTTACCCAACAGTGGAATGCAAAGTATTGAGCATCTACAGTCTCTGCCTGCATCAGTCAACAATGTTTCTTCTTAAGCAGTCGCTCACATACTTTTTTTCAAGTCACATTTCAACAGTAATAAATCTGGGTAACTACGGGTAACTACGAAACTAACATCTTGTTCTCTCTTTCAGAAAGGCCAGAAGTTTCTGGAGACAAAGCTGGGTGGTCTATGCTAAGCACCTCTCTGGATTTATTACAAAAAAGCAATAGCAAGTTGCTTAGGACTGACATCTTCTGAAAAATTGACAAAACATTCTTACGACTAAGTACTTTAATCTAACTTCTTAGAAGGTTTAGGAAAATATTTTGATTATTGACAGAGAAAAATTTCGGGAGAAGTTGCAAGCAGAGGGTAGCTTAGGAAAATCAACATGGCCAAGACAAAGAAGCAGAGAGGCAGGAAGAAGTTTGACTACTCCAAGAACAGGAAACGGCAGTGGAAGAAGTCTAAGAAGAAGGTGAAGATCGGACACCGTGGCGTGGAGGCGGCGTGGGACGATCGCAAGTCTGTCGGCCAGAACCTGAGAGACATGGGCCTGTCACATGACGTCAACAAGACTATTCCACTGCCCAAGACCAGGGACATGATGCCCAAAGTCTACCAGGTGTGTGTAAAAACCCTCAGTTTATGGTAAATGTGGCAAATATATGAATGTGTCAATATTGTGTATCATTTCAGTGCAAGCCTACTGTAGTAGGTATCATGTTTGAAAGCTGTGAGTTAGGATTTTTTATGTGTAAATGATGATGCAGTTTGCAGTTTTTGTTTATGGACACAGGAGGATGTTCTATAGAAGAGATAATGGTAGTCAAGATAAGCATAAGCATGTCTATTTCAAGAAAACTGCAGTTCTGTTTTGAACTGCTAAGAGGTGCTTGTTGCCCATGCAAAAATTCTCAAACCCAGCCACAAAAGACCTAACCTGAATGCCAGCCTTTTTGGCTTCACTCAGCTGTCTCTGTCGCTTCCATGGTCAAGAATGAAAAGACCGAAAAGCTAAAGAGACTGACACACATGCCTAACAAGTGCATGATCACAAGTAAGCCTGTGTTTGTTTTTAGTAGAAATGTGTGGAGAAGGAGACCTCAGCCAACCGTTCACACTTACGGAGGAGTTCCAGAGCGATGCTTACCGGCGAAGTCGATCCATTGAGAGAGTTAAGTAGAAATGTGTGGAGAAGGAGACCTCAGCCAACCGTTCACACTTGTTTGTTTTTATTTCAGGATGAAGGGATGGAAGTGGACGTTTCTCCTCCCAAGAAGTCCAAGAAAGCGAAGAAGCTTCACGTAATGCGACAGCTAGAGCAGGAAGCCAACACCCTGCAGGAGGGCGCGCCGCGCCTGTCCTCGGAGATGGTCCGGTACTGCACGTACATGATGGACAAGTACGGCGAGGATTACGTCGCCATGGCGAGGGACGTGAAGAACTACTACCAGGACACGCCCAAACAGATCCGCAGGAAGATCACCAGGTTCAAGTCCATCCCTGAACAGTACCAGGAGTATCTCAAACAGAAGGAAACAGCAATGACTTCATAATGGAGGGTTACACCAATGAAAAAAATGCACAGGGAATAGTCAGAAAACTGCCTTTAAAGTACCAGGAGTATCTCAGACTAAAGGAAACAGCAATGACTTCATGAACTGTCGTACCATTTAATATAGGCATCATAGTGAACAGGAACCCAGGTGAACTAACTAGGATGGTACCAAGGATATATTTTCCAGTTTTTCTATATGGAGATCAGGAATATCTCAGACAAAAGGAATATAAATGTCTTCATGAACTGTTATACCATTTGATATGATATGGACAGGGGATAGTCAGAAAAATGCTTTTGTTTCTGTAGGCATCATATTTAGTCTTCACTAGGAGCCCTAGTAAACTAACTATAGGATGGTACCAAGGATATATTTTCCAGTCTTTCTATATGGAGGCTAAGAATATCTCAAACAAAAGGAAACAGCAATGTCTTCATAAAAGGGTTCTGCCATTTAATACAATGGACTGGGAGTGGTCAGAAAACTGCCTTTACTTCATTTTTTTCAATAGCCATCATAGTGAGTCTGCATGAGCCCAGGCAAACTAACTAGGATGGCACCCAGGATATGTTTTTCAGTTTTTCTATAGACCTGAGTAATTTTAGTATTAAAAAGAAAAAGAATAGGTTTTGACCCAACTGCTGTCCTTACTCAATCTACTAAGTAAAGTAATGATTACTGGATATCTTTTTGAGAATTTAATGTACAAATGTATTTTCATATCAATGCAGCAACTGTTTCATTGTTACATGATTTTATCACCTGGCTTCAGTTAAGAAAAAAGTTGATCAGGAATTCTGGAAAATCATGCAGGTAGAGAACTAACAGCCAAGTGTAAAATTTTAGGCATTTTTCTAAATGTTGATATAAGATAGAAAGTATACAAGGGAGATTGATATGTATAAAAGGTTTGACACATTAAACATTATTGCCCAAGTTGTGCCAGTTTGTCCACATGTTTTTCAATGTGAAGAAATCGTTTTAGAGAACTGTATAGATTTCTAAGTAACGGAGTCTGAGAACTTTGATGGGATCCAAGAAAGATAGAGTGATACTTGAAAGGTATGCAACAGGATCTGCTTGCAATTTGAGTCAGGTCCACAAACGACATGAAGTCTGAATGACATTTAAAGCATCTTACATGTTGGTAGGTGTAATGTTGCAGATCAATCCACTAGTCTTGTTTGAGGGGGAGTCTTTTAAAAATACAAAATTAGCAGGATATGTATATGGATAAGAAGAACGCACTACTAGTACCTCTTTTCTGACAATATGGCTGATACTGTACTCTTGTAAGTAATAAGAACATGTCCTATTTATATTCTATTGAACAAAACAAGGCGGTATATCAAGGATTAAAGTTATGCTAAAATTAAAACCAAAGTGGACACGCTCAAAAGGTCAGAAGGAAAGTAAAACGACATAAACGGCCAGGCAATGATCCTAACCCATCCCCAGTGGTTGCCGCTGCGGTATAAAAACAACAGATCACCATGGCAACCGATCCGGACGTGAGCACCTGCTAAATACCGCAGATCTGTGCCGACTGTTTTTTCACTGCTGTGTATTCTCTGACGTCTTTAGCGGTAAGACGATTTGATGCCTGCCGCACCGTCTGAGCAGTGGTTTCCATTTCAGACCAAGCGTCTTGTCACCCGACTGACGCACAAAAAATGTCACTGACGTCGCCAAGGTGTAAACGGGTCAAAAAATGAACGCAGAATGAGTCTACTACCCAAGGGACCGTGTCTCAAGTTCCGGCGCTGTTTCCGATTGGAATTAGTTTCTGTACTCATTTTTGGCATGGTGTAATTTTTAGTTCTTCTGACAGTGGAACATTTTTCTTCTACCAGTTGGTTTTCGGAATTGTATTATTTACAACAATTATATTTCTATTCTTGAAACAACTTTTTGTTGTTTCATGGGCACTTAGTAGCCTAATCTATTTTCTATTTATTTACAATTCATAGATATCGATATTATAGAGCTGTACAAGATACAATCTATTAGGAGCGGTGAAGGAATATAAGCAATCAAAGTAGCCGCTATTTTCAGTATATCTGTATCTATATAGCCGGTATAACCGCCCTTCGGCGTAACACACCAGCTTTTAGCAAGGAAGCAAATGAAAAATGTACACTAATTATGACTAGGCATATATTATGAATAAACAGCCAATATACACGTTGTATAATTGTAGGAGATTAAATTAAGAAAACAGTCATTATACAGAAAGACACAAAGGTAGAACTGAAACTTTATAGACCATCCCCTTTAACGGAAAGAGTGAGAGTGTTGGCTTATTACTCTGTAAGCCAGACGGGGATGTAGCGGGAAAACCAGCCGGTGTATGGTTACGGAAATATGTTTCGCGTGTGTACTGGATACGTTGCCACAAGGCGCAAGCAAGAATATGTCAAACCCTGATTAATAGTTCCGTATTTAAGGGACTAATCATTGCAGATCAGGGGAGGGGGTGAGAGTTAACCCAGTGAACACGTTTTGATGAAAAAGAGAAATACAAGGATAGCCGATTGAAAGCTAAGCTGATGACAAAGCAACTATGGACTATATATACTTACAGTTACACATGAACTACAACTGCCATCTATTTCAGACTACACTTGGTAATGATTAATATCCGTAGCCAGGATCTTGTTTGGGGGTGTTGTTCTGTGTTTTTTTTTTTTTACCGTAGGTGCAAGCCTTTCAAGGGGGGTCCGGGGATGCGCTGCCTGTGCCGGAACAACTCACCATTAGAATATCATTTCTTGCGTTTTTTGAGGATTACAAAGTACTAAAACGGAGAATTTCAATAACAGCGCCGAGGAGATCATTGATCTTTTTTTTTTTTCGTTATCTCTGAGTGTGCATGTGAGTGTGTGTGTGTGGGGGGGGGGGGCAACTCCCTTTGCCTACTGGCATGGTAAAAGTGAATTACGGTAACCTTATTACATCGTAGTATTAGTGAAAATGAAATAAGGAATAACCCATTAAAACCAGGGCCGAAGAAGAAGCAACATGCCACTTCAAGTGTCAGGTAGTGGATAATCCTCCTTTAGTCCCTGTCACGCACGTGGCACGACAGCTTCAGGCCGACAGCAAGTTTGAGAAAGGTTGTCTTTATAGATTTGTTCTGCAATAGACCCATACAAACGCTATGACAAATGTGAATTGTGCACGGCTTATATGACTTTGTGCACGCTGCAAGACTGTCAACATCAGCAGACTTTACTGGAATTCACCACTATTTATAAATATTTCCAACTTTTCACCAGCTAGTAGACCTCCAAAAAACTACATTCCTGTTAAAATCACAGAACCCACTTATCATTAAAAACGTGGGGCTTTTCATCCGCCACTGCCTCCAAAGAAGAAGTCAAACCTCCCAGTAAAAGAATGTAGAATCATGCATATAGATAGCTGTATAGAATAGACACTTATTACTTTTTACTGTCTGTACCCTTGCAATTACGAGTAGCCTATGGGCATGGATTTGCAAATGAATAAATTGCAAATTGTATAAATTCCCTCGAGTTTCCGAGCGCAAACGGCGGACAGTGACCTTTCAGCGTCCTTGAGAAGAAGGCTATAACCTCCTTGTTGCGTATCTACTATTCTAGCCGCCAGTTTCTCCGCTCAACCAGTCTTGCGTGGTGCAAAATCCTTTCAGCCGTCGGAGGAAATCCCACCTTGATCACACCTGTATCAGTCCGCAGGTACGTCTTTCATTGTTCCCGCTCACTTCGGGCGTGACCAACAATTGTACTCAGACAATGACGTGTCAGCGGAACTTGTGGCATTGTCCGCTGGAATTTTCCATGCGAACAGTCCAACATTCAGATGGAACCAAACTCTACCTATTTGGTGAAGTTTATTGGCAGATTCATTGATTTCGTCTACCGAATGGAGGCATTTTAAAGTTTCTGAACCCTTTTCTGCTGCGTAGTTTTGTATACTGTTTCTTTGCCTTATACACCTGAAATCAATCGCCCACATTACACGCACATCTTTGAATACAGTAGTTATCTCTTACATAACCATGTAATTACGTAAGTGCAAAGAGATGTTGCCATTTAAGGTCAAATACCATGTCTGTATCTATATAGCCCATATTACCATCCTTCGGCGTAACACACCAGCTTCGCAGGCACGCGGCGCGGCAGCAGCTGGTTACATTACACCGAAGGACCCGTCACACCTAACTTTTGCACATCTATCTGCAAGCGTTTTTTAAAAACTATCCAGAGATGATGTCCCTACTGTGCTTGGTGATGTCACCTTTCACATACCCATCGAAGATATATGTGTTATGGAACGTCTGGTTGGTTGGTGGTCTAGTTTCGCTGGCACCTTTTGCTGGCATCACAGTGGGCGAGTGAATGAGGAAGGGAAGAGTGAACGAGGGAGATACCAAATCTGGAAGTTCTGTTGCAGTATTGTAAGAAGTCGCTGGGCGTGGGGCATAATCTAAACGTTTCCAGATATCATCGAGACCTACCCACATACAGACTTTCATGAAATATCAATACAATTCATTCTTGTGTTTTCGAGTTGATGCTGCCCTTCTACATACAAACATAACAAACGCTACCAAAAATTAATCTCCAAGCAGATTCCTACCGGTGGGGGGGTACAGGAGCGTAGGCTGGGGAAGGA
>NC_049993.1:8482010-8533026 GCF_000003815.2 Branchiostoma floridae | reverse complement strand
AAAAAGAAAAAAAGCCGTCTCTAAGGGGCGCTAGAGTCTTCCTGACCAGCATAGAAACATGAATGAAATACTCATGTTTGTTTGCCTCATTTCCTAATCATACACGAAGGCAGATTATTGTTTACATGTCGTCATTTGTTCCTATGCCTCTATCCAAAATATTCACACACATACATATAAACAAACGTTTTGATATCTTGAACCTTATTTATTCATGAAAGCTCAAATCGGCCTGCAGGCCGCTTTTCATTGAGGTCCTGAGGGAAGAGGCTGTTTGAAGTTCGACCATTATTGTAAAGACCTCGCCATCATAGGCACGTAAGAAATCGTGACAACCACGCTAGGAATCATGTAGGCGGCCAGCGGACATGCGTAATGGCCGTGTTGGACAGGTCACCCGGTGACCTTGGCACGTGAGGTGTCATGGCGTTACACGACAGAGACTCTAGGTGGCTGGCCTCTCAATGGTTGTACTCTCCAAGCAGATCATACGGTAGCATAAGATAGCATCAAAAGCTGCCAGAGGCCGGCCTAGGAGTGTATTTGGCTCCCAGTGGCTGATAACTCCCTTTGGCCAGCTGTACTCCTTAGCCAGCTTTGATACTATTTTATGCCACTGCTTGGAGGTTACGTCAGACGTCACGGCAGCTACCGGCGACAGAGGTTCAGGTGCCTGACCTCTGCAAGGTGGCTGACGTGCGTTATTTCAAATCTCAAAGATGTTTGAAGTTCGACCGCCAGTGTGACGACCTCGCCATCATAGGCACGTAAGAAGTCGTGACAACCACGCGAGGAATTATGTAGGCGGCCAGCTGACATGCGTAATGGCCGTGTTGGACAGGTCACCCGGTGACCTTGGCACGTGAGGTGTCATGGCGTTACGCGACAGAGACTCTAGGTGGCTGGCCTCTCCATGGTGAATCTCCAAGCAGATCATACGGTAGCATAATAACATCTAACATGATATCAAAAGCTGCCAGAGGAGTGAAGCCGGCCTATAGCATAGGAGTGTGTTTGGCTCCCAGTGGCTGATGACTCCCTTTGGCCCAAGCTGTACTCCTTAGCCAGCTTTGATACTATCCCTAAGGAGGCTATCTTATGCCACTGCCACTGGCAAATCTGCATGGAGATTACGTCAGACGTCATGGCAGCTAGGCGACAGAACTCAGGTGGCTGACCTCTGCAAGGTGGCTGACGTGCGTTATTTCAAATCTCAAAGAAAATGTAGAGTCCCCCTGGGAAGAGGCAATTTGAGAAGAACGGTGGTCACTAGAGAGTTGTACAAAACGCAATGAAACATGTTGAAAAGCCAAGCCCTGTATTTGTTTGACGATTACTCCATTAGATCTAGAGAGAGCGAAAGATTTAACAGTAACTGATCAACAGGCCATTCAATTTGCTAAATGTACCTTGAGTCGGTGTCTTTCTCATAGAAAAAACTCGAAAAGATGAAAGGTATTATATTTAGTGTTAACGTTCGCTTTACTTTATAAATTTACAAACGGGAAAACAAAAGGTGATCTTTCTTTTTGAACTACCGATTAGCGAATAGCAAAGCTAGTCTTTTGCGCCAAAGGGTGGTTTGGTGGTTTCGTCTCCTTGATACAATTAAAACAGATTTCTTAAGGACAAGCAACGTAAGAAGATTTTAACGTCCTTGGTTGGTGAAATCAATTTGTCGGTCACTTTAGAGAAAAACCAACTGCTACGCTTGATACGGACTGTTTTCCTGGTATTCTGGTATGACCAAATCACGTGCACGTGAACGTTCGAAAATTCAGAGATATGTCTGCATTTTTATCACGCTAAATTAGGCTTGAAGAGCGCTGTAGCCAACATATCTCTTTCCTTGAATGAACGGAGTTAGCCCTACTATTTCCCCTCTCTTACGAAAAATATTCCAGCTGTATGTAATATATATCCTTGAACATTTCCGTAAACGCAGGTGGAAAAGGGAACGTTAAAGAATTGGGCATCGTGTGCGAAGACAGCATTGAAGTATTTCCGTTTCCCCTGTCTGATGAAACTCACGGCAGCTTTTTGGCACAGCATGATTGTCACGAGAGAGAACCCGGCAGCTGCGGCTGAGGTGATAGGTGTGTATTCAATGCCAATAAAACGACAGCCCGGCAAAAGGTACTTGTCGGAAGTTATTATATTGGTTAAGCTAAAGTGTGGGACCCACGCTATGCAGCACACGTATTTTCATTCGCTGGCCTGGTTACGAATGTTGAATGGGATTGTAAATTTGCTCTTTCTAGAACCTAATAAACTTTGCAATTTTCTCATATACTAGTAGATTATGAGTAAACCAATAAGTAGATGAATAAATGAATGAATGCAAAAGGAAATAGAAATGACAAATGAAGCCAAAGCTCAACAATTTTTTTTATCCCTTAAACTGGCAATAACATTAACAGATGGAACGAAAAAACAAACATAGGAGCCAAAATAATATTTGTAATGCAGTAAGAATAAGAGAAAAAAAGCAATTAGAAAAATTCATCTACTTTTGAATGTGGTTAATTCTTTTTTCACTGATGAGTCGCATTTGATTGGGAGTTTTTGTGCTCATATTTCTGTTCAGAAACCGTACAATCAGCTGTATTATATCAAGGGCTAGGCGCTATTGAAAAGATATCAAGGGTTATGTAATATGCCGTTTACAGATCAATGCGTTTTCGCAATGAGCTTTTGTGTCGAACAAAACCGTCCTATGATTATTCTCCATGAGAACCGGTGCTACACACTAGTTGGACCTATTGACACCCGCCATCAAACATTAATGAACATCCCCTTTGTCTGTGTGGCGGTCTCCCTGGAGCCGAGTCCTGGTCACGTGGCCGTGACGTCACGGTTGCCATCTTGATCCCAGCCTAACTCCGTCAGAGTCAGACGACAGCGGCCAACATTTTCTAGCTGGGGAGAAAGAAAAATACAAACAGGAAAGGACCAGGGCTAGATCTGCTCACATACTATATTTCCCAGATCGCAGACGAGGGAGTTGACGAGCAGATAGGTCTCCGTCTCTGCAGTGGTTGTGCCAAATTGACGGGAAGGCTGGGTACGGAAGTACGGCCCGCCACGGTTCCCGTTTTCTGCCGGGCCCGCTGCCGCCTCTGCCCGACTAGCCCGAGTCCACCTCTCCTGGGTAAGTTTGCCTACCTCAGACTGGCTTGTGGCTTTGCTGAGGAGAGCGTTTGAATATTACAACCGTAACAGTGTTTTTACCTTGTGATCTGTGTTGTTGGTTGAACCTTACGTTTACTTAGACTAGAGTAAGAACCGGTAAGGGGGAGGGGGGCAATACCTTTAGTAAGAAGAGGTGACTTTCTTGAAGTCTTCAACAATATCTTCAAGACGTATAAAGGATCACACTTTCGTGCGTCGAGATTAAGGTTTGTTTTCGCATGCTTTAGAGAGAAAGTCCCTTCGAACACTAATGCAAGTGGCTTTACTGTTATTACTAGTTTCCTAGTGACAACAGAAAGTGTTATCTCAATACAAGTTGTTGTTGTGAAAATTTATGTTATGCCGAATTATTTTAAGAACGGTATTCGAGTTCTTCTCTGTGGGGGTAGACTGGACCAGAGGGGTCGTCCTGTATGTGGAAGAACAGGATGTAGATAGGTGTCAGGCACCCGAAGACACATGTCCAAAAGATAAACAGGGCGGAAATAAGATCACTTTAAACAAATAACTTTTTTGTAGACATAACAATCACTAGTCGATGAATGAAGGGGGAAATAGATATTGTTGACATGGGACAAATTTCCTACAGAAAGGTTGTTTCCGGTGAAGATTTTGAAATGATAAAAGTGTGTTCACAGCTGGTTTTGAGCCACCTAATCTCATCTTGCACTTGCACACACTAAAGACTTGAAGAGATACATTCACACACACACACACGCACGCACGCACGCACGCACGCACGCACACTCACACACACACACACACACTCACACACACACACTCACACACACACACACATACACGCACGCACGCATGCTCACACACACACACACACACTCACACACACACTCACACACACACACACACACACACATTCACACACATTCACACACACACACACACACACTCACACACACACGCATGCACACTCACACACACACGCACGCACACTCACACACGCACGCACACGCACACTCACACACACACACACACACACACTGACACACTCAAGCTGATATGTCTCTAGAAAAAGTTGTAGGCGGAATAACGTAACATGTCTTTATACTGCATACCTGGTAAACCGCATTTACACACACACAGAAAACCGCATTATGGTGTAACACACCAGGTTTGTACCTTGGGCTTTGATCCAAACACACTCAGTCACTACAATTACGTTATGTGATATAACATGATTGTTCAATGAGCTTTAAATGTTTTTAACTCCATGTGTTTTCCATGTTGTCGTCCATTGTAATCATTGATGCAACTTAGATACACATTATTGAAAATATATCTGGAAGTGTTACTGTATTTAGTGAAACAAAATCCCTTAGTTAATAATGCTGAAGTACTATATTAGTACATTGTTACTCGTGGCTACCATTCTACAACATTGTATCAATCAATTCCAACTGAGTGCCAACGTCAATGGGTGTGTCAATCAGTTTTACTTTTATTTGCTTAGTAACTTAGTTACAAAGACTAAGTACCGGTAGCTCCTTTCTTTGCCAGTCTATCTCTTTGTTGCTATCCTATTATCGTTAGATTTTACTTGTGGTTGATATTGTTTGTAGACATGGCCTCTAGCTTGATAATTTCTGTATTTCCGAAACATAAATATATGTTCCGTACCCTTCAAGCAGATGTAACATCAGTATTTTGCATGTTTTTAGAGCAGTTCTTTGCATGTTTTTAGAGCAGTTCTTACCTTGCGGTAGTACTAGTAGCTTTTTGATTTATGAGGCAAAAAGAAAGCCTGTTCAACATGTGCTTGGGGATCAGTGTGACCCTCCCCATGCACATGTAATCCATATGCCGCGACTATCTTGGCTATGCTACCTTCAACCTTGGCTGGACCAGTTCCACAGCATGATTTATTTGGACATCTGCTCTAACTAGGTTAAGAAAATGGCATGAAATTCATCATTCGCAAGTGATGGATATCATCCAGTTGGTTCTGTGCTCACTTTTACTGTATAGATATCTTACCTGGAATCAATTTGTTTTGAGAAAAGCCTAGAAGTGATTTGGTTGGCTTTAATTTTATCTGGCAATTTCCATACTCGTATGATTGGTGATGTGATAACATGTATTAACTGTAGAATTGGGACAGCATGGCTTGTTTCGTACTAGTACTAGTAGTAGGTTGTTAACCCACCCTGCGGCACTTTTATGCACATGAAAAAAAAAGTTTCAAGTTTCAAATTATGAAAATTGTGAACATAAAATGGTTATCAAAAGCATAATTTGTCAGTCTTTGGGCTCTTTCATGTATGATGCTGCTTTGATTTACAGCAAATTCATTATTCTGTGTGCATGTGGCGAAAATGTAGATAATAAACGATAATGATACCGTTATGTACTCTCCCTTTATCCCAAGCTTTTGATCCGTACAGCATCTTTCTTTGCTCAGTGCCAATATGGGCTGCGTGCACAATATAAGGGCAGATAATAATGGCTCATGCTGTGAATGTGTGACCCCTATTTACCAAAGTTCAAAATAAATTAGGGTATTTCCAAAACTTGGCACAAGCATTTGTTTGCCTCCCCAGTTTGTAAGGAAGCTTCACACCTGCACATTTTTATATTTGGTTGTGTTGAGCTCGTACCACTTTGGACAGGTCCTTGCCTCTGCCTCTGAAAACACCAAACAAACAGAAAAACAAACACAATGTCGTACTTCTGGATTGGCCCTTGATCGGGATCAAGGACTGGTGAGGTTGCTTGGATACCAGAACCACAGCCAGAACAGATGAGTGAGTGATTAAGCACCAAGAGGTGGTATTATACACACTGAATTAGTCTATAAGAAAAGACCCGTTCAGTACCTGTGTTCTCGTTATTCTGAATATAAAGCCGAAAGTGGATGAATGGTAGGCAAAGTCTTCAATTAAATTTTAATACTAGTACCTTGTGTAGATGCATTGTAAAGGTTGAGCTTGGGATGGTGAGCATGGTATTTTCACTAGGCTGAGTTGTTACTAGACGATGTTTGTTCGCAAAGCCAAGCCAAGAGATTCATTAAGTCTGGGCTGAAATGATTTTAGGACATTCCCTTGAAAATGTAACATGATAGGAACAAAAGCGACGTCAGCATTTCCCCCCACAACTAAACTCTAGTGCTCCTAGAAGTTTACAAAGGAGGATAGACAGAGACTTGGTAGCCAAAGGGCTACTTCAGTGCAATATCATATAGGTTAAAGTTAGCCTCCAATCTGTGAACAGTGTGACGATATGGGGCAACATATGATAAGACTGTATAGTATCCAGTCAACATACATAGTTCTTTGGTTTTCCAACCAATGGCAGACTGAAGTATCTTTCACAGGGGATAAAGGACAGAATAGGGCTTCATGCAGATTACCTATTATTGTGTTTGTAAAGGGTTGTGGTATCACAACATGGTAACATGATATCCCAAACAGTTTGATACTGCAAAGCAATTATCTACTTATTAATGATGCATGACTGGAAACTTTTTTTCCCTCTGCTTTTATTTTCTTGACCTATTTTGTGTATGTTATGACATTCAGGTCATTTTATAAAAACAAGCTGTTATGAAATAGCCAAGTCAACCAACCTCCTAGCTATTTATGTATCATGTGTAGATAAAAAGGCCTAGGCTGTTGGATCTAATCTCCAAGCAGATGTAAAACAGCAAAATCGTGATGTTTTCTCAAACACAGAACTGGGAGCTTGAGAAATGTTACAATTTTTACCTGCTATATCTGCTTGGAGATTAAGGTATTTCCCAAATGTTTCATCTTACTTTGGACTCACTGAACAAATCCTGGTACAGATAAAAAGGTAATAACTTGAAGTTAGTATGTATTGTCATCGGTGGTGTTTATCAACTTCTCATCACGGGGACAATTGTAGAGGTGTAATATACTGGTTCTGATTCCTTATTTTATTGTTTCGCATAAATGGAAAACTATGTATTTTTCTCCTTATGTCAACACCAATCCCTCCCAATGTTTGATGGTGCGGCAAATAGGATTATGAAGCAGATCTCCTGTATTTATGTAACAAGTGTTTTGAACATCATCCATAACAACCGTGTAACAACCATATGGAATAACAAAGCCAACCTGCCCTTCTTCTTGTAAATCCTTCAATGGCTTCAGGAAAAATGAAAACATCAAGGATATTCTTGGAATATGGTTTACAAAAACAAAATTCAGTTTTTATTTTCATTTTCAGTTGAAACCATTATCATCATAAAAACCTATATGTGAAAAAATCATTTCATGGGTCATACATGTAGGAATGGTAGAAGCCATAGATGTTTTATGGTCTAGTAAGTACCCCTAGTAATGGAAGCCTCTTATGTATGCCCCCATTGATATCAAATGCTTCAGTCTGCTTCATCTATTGTCTGCCATTGGTACTATAATTTCAATGAGATGTTACACACTAATTCTTGTCATCTTTAACAATACACGGGATGTAGACTCGACTGTCTCATGTTACATTTGAAGATGTTTTGTAGGGTTTCTTGGTAACAAACACATGTCTAATCTTTGGCGGGCACGTCAGACAATTACTTGTCCACAGGGATCATTTTCAGATTAGACTTACACATGTTTGATGTAGTCATGGCAACTAACCGGCCTATCAAGGTAAATGACTGGTTATTATGCACAAATGATTGCTGTGGTTCCTTCCGTCTTTTGTCATCAGAGTAATTTCTTTGCAGTTTGCTCCAATTTTATTTCAGTAATGCCATATTTTTGTCAGTTTGACTATACTTCTGACAAATGCCGTGCCTGTATTTCATTTTTTTATCTGTGGATTTTATAGTGATTTTAGTCTTTTTTTATCTGTAGGCATTAAGGAACTTAGCTTTTAGGTTTTAGTATTCTCTCTTAGTCGCTTCCAGTGCCTGACTGAGAGAGAGAGCATACTAAAACTAACAATGCTTGCATCCAGACCGCAAGGAACCCATAATGTATTTTGATGGCTTCTCTCGTTATCGTTAGAAATGATGTGCGTTAATGGGGTCAGCATGCCCGCCCTGTTATACTTGTTAATGTAGGAAGGACCAGTCCATCATGTGGTCCAAGCACCTTCCATTTCTAAAGGAAGTACAGAGACTTTGACAGCTGACCTTTCGGTGACAAATAAATGGACTCTGTGCTCCAGTTCACCATAAAAGGTGTCTGTCGAAAAAAGGGTCCCTTCTCGTTGCCATGACCGCACAGTGTAAATAGATAAAAACCTTTTTGTTATATCTGTGTTTTTAGTGGGGTTTTGAACTTTCAAAGTGCAGTTTGTTGTAGATTTCTCAGAGTCCTGTTGTATTCTGGCAAGGTCTTATAACTTATATAACATCCTTGATTTTGGTAAGAAGATTAGCTTTTGTCACTCTTGCAGCTGGCACTGCTAATGCTACTAAACTATGTAAGTAGTCCCAAAGGGACTCAGCTTTGAGAAGAAATATCTAATCTTTAAGAACCTGTGAATCACGAATAAATGCCTGTAACTGATGTTGTCAATGTTCTGTATAGTTGTTTCTATGAATTAGACATATTTGAATATCTCAAAATGTTTGGAGAATTGTGCAATATTCAGTTCAAATTTAAGAACTTCATGTACTTTTCTGGTTTTCTATTGACTGAGCCTTTAGGCTATATCACACCTTTGTTTGCCCAAAATTTAAACAAACATTAATAACAGTCCAAGGCCTAGATGATGGTGTATGATTTCATTTTGTGTGATTGATTTATACAACAGCCACTTTGTTCGCTTTACCCACAAGTAAGCCAGTTTGGAACTGGAATCGTGAATTATGTATGAAGATAATACGTTGACCCAGGTGTCAATGCTATTAAAGTTCATGTACCTGTGCCCTTCTCTAAACCACAGCGGAAACATTCTCACCTGGGATCAGGTATTTCCTTATTTGGATGTACAGAAATTTCCAGGAAAACATTTCTACCACATGGCTGCATAAATATATTAACAGTTGCTATGGTTGCAGATGTATGACGTAGGATACACAAAGCTGTCATACAGTACTTATCGTAAAACGGGTCTGTTTTTATGGCTAGTGGATGTAGCAGACTTTGCTTGATGCTGTTTATTTCAATGTATTTGATGATTTATGAAAAGCTGAGAATATCTGGGCAACTAGCGATGATGATTTGAATGATTATGATATTAGAGCCATGTAATAGTATTACATATATTACTAATACATTATTTCTACTGAGGACAATTATATATAATAGAATACAATTGTCCTTGTTTCCATTAGACCTGTGTGTCTCAATGTGAATGGATCTGGAGATGTTTTATCCTGGCCGCTCTAATGTCTATCAGTAAATTAACACAAAGTTTTTGTTTGGTTCAAGTTATATGTAAATTGTCAACAAGCATTTTCTCAAACTGTCAAAGGAATAATAACCTACAGCACAGTATGTGACCTGTTTCCTAGTACAACAATGTATTTACAAAGGCACTATATGTTTGATGTTTGATACAAGTTTCTATAGCTCCAATGGCATAATTGATTATTTAACAATATAGGGAACAAGGATGTTTCACAGCAGCAGTTTTATTCCCAAGGATACTTTTAAATGTGTTGTTGAGTTAGGCCTTAGGTTGATCCACTAAAAATTCCAAGTCATTGTGGCAAATAAGACCTGCACATTCATGTGTATGTGCTTTTCCTGAAGAGAGCAGGTGTTTGACAGGGGCTTTGTGTGTTGCTATTTGCCTGACACGCCAGTTTGTTCCGTTACTTCCCCTGCTATGCACTGAAATGCCCGGCCTTGCGTCTTGTTGTTTGAATGATTAAAATGTATAGAGAAGAAAAAACGTATGTGACTGAAATTATTGTATGCATGAATGCCAATTGTAATTTCTAAATGATTGTCTACCTGCATACAAATGTAAACCTCAACCTTTTGTGATAAGATTTCAGTCAAAGCACTGACATAGCCCCCGTTATTCAAGTACGTACCTATTCAAGGTATAATTGGGGATGTTGTTATGTGTGCAGACTGCAACGGAGGGCCAAGATTGGAGACTGCAGTATGTAATTAAATGCATGGCAACCATGAAATATGAATAAAAAGCTGTAGAGATCTAAAAAAGGTTACTTTCATGTTTCTCAAATTTCCTTTTCCTGGGTGCAACAGTCAAGAATCGTAGCAACCGCAAAGATGATTCATAACATTAATGTCTGGACTATAACACATTTTGATAAAGAATTTCATTCTCTAACAGTTGTAGGATACAGCATGGCTGCGAGGAACAATATATTCCTCCGATTGATCAATGAGGTCTTCAACAAGCAAGTTTTATACGACACTCGGATGTCATAGACCTTGCTTCTGCACTATTGTAAGGATCCCATTAACTGCCATTTATCTGTCAGTGCAGGCTTCCCCAGACCATTGCTTGTCTTGTGTAAGAGGCATGAGGCACCTGACTTAATGCACCAGGAGTAGGCTGGATAGAACCAAGCCTCTTATCACAGCCCAGCAGACTGATACTATCCTAACCCTTGGGAACGTGGCCCATAAATCCTCCATGTGTTTAATAGTCTGCGGGTTGCTGAGATGGAAACTGACAGGACATTTTAGGCAGCGTCCTTTGAAACTTGCTGAAAAGTTACAACTTGTATCTTCTTCCCCTCCAGGGTTGAACAAGTTTTCTAAAATCCACGTGTCCTATCGGGCAAGCACATAAAAAATGTACTTGCCCGAACCAATTTTTCACTTGCCCAAAATTCAAATGTCACTGTAACTACATGTAGTATATGCATTTTCACTTCCAGCAATGGAATTCTCTGTAGACAATTGCTTGATGTCATGACTGTAAAAAGTAACAAGTATATCAAAATTGCACTAAAATCAATGGAAAAATCTTACTTGCCCGATCGGACAAGTGGGGTAGGACATGCACTTGCCCGAACAGCACTTTCACTTGCCCTGGACAATAGGGCTAGTGGACTTGTTTATCCCTGCCCTCAGCATTGCACCACTTCTTCTTTATTATACATGTACATAGTATGTATATCAAAGAAGACGTTCTGTAACATACATCATACATTCAAATGAAAGTTCATCTGTGAGGGTATTAGATTGACATTTTACGTCCTACATGTACAAATGTACATGTTATGTGTATGTGCAATATTCCAGTACAGAATCATACAAGTTATTTAATGCTTTGACTTACATAAGACTATGTCTTGCTTAGATCTATTTTGGTAAATGCATTTAAGTTTGTGGGGATTTAATTTCGTGATAGCGGGAAAAAGGACTGTTCGCTGTGGTTTTAAGTTTGCAGTAGCACCATGCACTGCCATGGAAAAAATGTTTGCAGTGGGTTTAAGTTTGTGGTGAATTGCCAACGTGAAAATCGTGAACATAAAACCACTGCGAAAACGTCTGCATTTACAGTTATCTTATCGTCCAATATAGGGCCTAGACTAGAGTAGAGGAAAGAAAAGTCTGTTCTTATGTTTTTTCTTCAGCGTTTGTTTCCTTGTGTCGTAAAAACAGCAGCCGTGTGCAGGTCATGAATTAATCATTAACTCTTGTATATGAACTGCTGAGGTCAAAGTCTAATTGCTTTAGACGGACATGTTTATATGACTTTTTCTGTTAGTCTGATGTAAAGCACTTGTTGTTTGTACCTGAAGCATAGTTTGGTTCAGGGATAGCATACAAATGGAGCTGCAAGACATTTAGGCACGATCTACACACAGTTTTTCCCGATATCGGCGAGCCTACAACCTCTCGCCGACAGCTTTTTTTTATCGTCTAGATGGAACTACTATATCGCCATTACGATATCGGGAAAATTTCTCCCGAAAGGTCGGGATCATTCGTACGATACCTTACCGATAGCTTAGCAGGGGTCCCCGACAGCTTCGCGCGCGTGTAGATGCTTCCCGACTTCGGGAAGGCTCATTAGCATATAACGCAATTTGGAAAACCGCGCTATATGTTTATGACTGCAAGCGCCATGGGTGTCCGGCCCCCTACGTTCTAGATCCCTCCTGACATCTCCACAGATATCGGTAAAAACTACATGTGTAGATTGGGCCTTACTTGAGACTAGCCGTTGTTACAGAAGCAAGATGGTTATTTCCTCTGATGAGTCTGAGTCCTTTGGGAAATGGCATTCCAAATTGTGGCTTTGAAGCTTTTGCAATTCAATGTGTCAAATTACCCACCTGTTAATGTATGGGCGTCCTTCAACCAATCAGCATAATTCCGATATGTGAGATGTACTACGATGAAAGATATCCCTATAGATTACTGCTGTCTACATGTGTAAAACCTTACGTGTAGTATGTAATGGACGGATGCAGTTATGTATGAACCAATGACACCTTGGATTTCCACTTCTCTCCCCTGTGCACTTTAACACACGTTGACCATCCCCTGAGTGAGTATGCCTGCTGCCTAGACCAGTAATGGTAGACATTGCACAAATCCCACGTTATCCTTTGAGTACCATTAAGGGTCGGGGAAGCATCATACCTTTGGCCATAAGCATTTGTACATGTCTTCCTTCGGACTATCGGATTTGGTTTGGTGTCTGTGCTGCAAGTCTGAAATATGTTCATGTTTCAAATTGACACATTTATGTCTTGATACCTGAATAAATTTGATTTTGATTCTGTATATAGATGGTTTCAGTGCCCTTTGGGATAAACAACACACACGTACCTGCTTCAAATTGAATCATTTGCCATTTGCTTATGCAGACATATGTCTTAAGGGTCTGTTCTTTCTTCTTCTTCTTCTCGTGTCACTGGTGTCAGTGAGCTCTACTTCTGCAACACTATTCCGCTCCAGTTCTCTGACACAGATGTACAGTGTAGGAAATGAACTGATTGCTATTTCAAGTGTTTTGTCACCTAAATATAGGCCTGCTGGTTTACCAAAGTATGATTATGGTCATGGTAAGAGACAGATGGGACACTCCTTTGAAGTTTTAAATACCCAGGACCAGCACATCGACATCTACATACGTGCATATATGGATCGATATCGAACACATTACTTCACATATGTCAAAATTTGATTAGATGCAGAGAAATTATTTGAGTTGAGACAACAACAAGTAAAATGACAATACAGTATCTTTAAGTTACAGTGTGAGTCTCTTCAGAATTGAATTTTAAAACAATTGTAACTATGTAATCTTAAAGAGGTAGGTCATGTACTTTTCTTCTGACATATAAATCTTAAGAATACAAATATGCTACATGTACTAGTGTACAATGATAGCTTTACATACATAACCTACACATGTATCTACAATGTAGGTGCATCAGTGCACCCACAGTAAAAAATTAGGTTTACAAAAGTTTATATGCTAATTTGCTTGCAACCTTGCAGTGTACCAAGTATAGCGCCCTTGTTGTGTTGACTGTAGCACAGGTACATTCAGCATTTGGAGACCATGTACGTCACAGCTATCACTTACTTTGGTCCCCTTGCAATTAACATGCCTCTTCAGCTAGGCATGTTGTGGTTTGGTGTACAAAGTAATAAGCTTGTCGCTCTGATGAACTGTTTAGACTAATGCCAGGCAGGGGATCGTCTGTTGGGTTTGTAATTCTAAGGACATCGTAATGACAGGAATATACTGTTAAAAGGAAGATTTAATCTCAGAAAAAATGGAGTGTTTGCAGTGGCTTTAAGTGAAATTTGTAGTTAAAACTGTTCTGCCAGGTTTTACTTTAAAAAAAAAAGAGGATTTTACTGTAAAATGGGAAATGTTTGCTGTGGTTTTAAGAAGCAAATAAGTCACTGCAAAAACAGTGAATATTTCCCTTTTTACAGTAGTGGATTTGACTAGAATCCGATTTGTAATGAAGTCTAGAGTCTTAGGGACGAAAGTGCATGTTATGTTGTAATGAGTAGCCTCTACCAGGCTCCATGGATCATTAGTGTAATAGTCAAATAGTAGAAATTGGACAAATAGAGGGAATAGAGCGCTAGGGGAGTCGGCTGGCCAGAGGAGTCAGTACACAGCCCCGCACAGGCTCCGTGGGTCATGTACTGACTCCACTGACTGGCCAACTCCCCTAGTGTACTATTTCCTCCATTTGTCCTATTTCTACTATTTGACCGACTATCTGCTGAGCCTTGTAGAGGCTAGACTAGTAATGAGGTCACTGAAGATTATTGGCATCCACAGCTGTCCCTAATATATGTGTGGAATCGATCGAAACATTTGGCACTCTCTTGTCTTATTTGTCAGATACTTGGTAACACTTGTAGGAAAGATGCCAAGAATACATGTATGTCAGTGCGAGTAGCAAAAGAGTGAAATGTCATTCAAATGCTTAGAATAGCATTCCCAACTTACTGTCGTGCCATGAAAAGTGACAAATACCATCAAGATTGTATTTTAACATCCTCAAAAAAGGTGAACAAGAAGTTACTCTGTGGCTCAATTATTCATGACCTGATAGTTACCAGGAAACAGGAATATTTCTAAGAAAAGTAGGTTAAAGTTTAAATATTATCATTGTATCATCTTAATGGATTACTGTGTATCAGGAAAAGGCTGTCGTTGTAGATTTCCATTCTGAATAGCTTGTTGTCCAGCTAAGATTTGGTCGTCTAGAAACATTGTATCCTCAAAATTTTTTTGTATTGTTTTTTTGTTTTTTGTCTTATCTATTAACATACGTTCTAGTAACGCTGAAGAAGAGTGATGGATGTCAATCGAAACGTCTGGAAGTAAATCCCCCCCTTTTTATCTGTTGTAGAGATTGAATTGTACAAAAACAGAATGTATTTGAATGTCTTTTACATTATGTATTTGCACTGATTGTCAAGTTACATATATTGTTATGTCCTCCCCCCCACAGGCCAAAAGTAGTACAGCCTGCAACTGTATCTGATGCCACTGCCAGCTCCTGACAGCCTGCAGGACTGACATAAGACTCCGCCAGCGGCTATAGCCGGATCTTCGCGGCTGGAACACCTGTCTCGCCATGACCGCCACCAGAAGACACGTCTAGATCACAGGAAGCACCGGAGCACACCTGGTGAATCAGCGGGGTCAGAGGTCGCTGTTTGACAAACAAAGCCATTACATGCTTTCAGGGATGATAACAGTCCATTAGCCCTGGTGAATATCGCCTGCCCCAGGAGGGAGGGCACAGCCCTGGCCATTATTAGCCTTGTCGTCCATGGTAACTGTAACGCATCCCTGCTCCAGGCCGTTTGTCTGATTGGCGAGTTCTGAGGGGAAGAGTGACGGGTATCACGCAGGGAGAGAGCGGAGGATGGCCGCTGACCTCCTCCCGGTCGCTCCGGAGAATCCCGCGAGGATCGTAGCAGCTCGGCAGGGCTCTGCATGGACGTGCGTGTGAGCCCTGGCGCCGAGCGAGCGACATGTCCAAGACAACCGCCGTGGTGCATCCCAGTCCGGCGCTTATCGAGAAGCAGCACCTCAAGATGGGAGGCAACCACTACATCTCGTCCAATCACGAGGCAGACCTCCCCGTCACCTCCCCCGACTTCCCGCGAAAGGAGCGCAAGCTGTCCCCCTACGAGAGGGTGACCTATGACCTGAGCAATGACGAGAAGATTCAGAAGGAGGTCACCCTCGGGAAGAGGATCGGCTTCTACAGATTACGGGCGGAGATTGGCAGTGGAAACTTCTCACAAGTCAAGATGGGCATACATGCACTCACCAAAGGTGAGGAATTACTCTGATATGTTTCTCTTATATTCTTTAACAACAAAACAAGATAACTTAACGGCATCCAAACAAACAACAAATGTGGATTTCATATACTTGTATGATATTGTCTGTCTGACCAAGGCTTTGGGAAAATGAGGTTTGAACAAAGTAGAATACTGGTCCAAGAAAAGAAATCAACATTGAATTTCATTACTTGTGTATGGCAACTGCAAAATAGAATACCGGGGTATCTATAGCAAATTGTCAAACTGGCTTTCCATAATTTCACAGGTTGATAAAAAAAGTTATTGACCTGATTGAAATGGATTGATTGCTTTCTTATTTGACAAAAAGTTCTTGTACTACAAGTTGTAGTATTTAGGAAATGGTGTGAGGTTTACGTACATGTACACAATTGGAGAAAGTGTGTATGTGTATAAGGTATGCACAGAATGTAAATTCCCCATCATTATCAGCTTATATGTCAGACAATGTCAGGAACAGCCCAAACATAACAGATTAATGTTCTTTTCTAATGGACAAAACATTGAGAAGAAAGTATACTGGACGCTATTCTAAAGTTGACTTTTCTTAGACTTTCAAATACAATACAAACATAGTTAAAACATAGTCTTCCACTTAAAGACAAGATTGCAAGAAAAAAAAGAAAGAATTGATTATTGTTCTTAATATTAGCTAATTATTACAATATCAGTGTATTCCATACCCGCATGTTTTACTTTTTTTTTCTCTTCTACTCACAATTCTGAGGGTTCAAGCCTTAGTTTCCTTGTTAGGAATTAGAAAATCTAGGATTTCCGTGCCTGTGAAAAGGCCAATCATCTGTTCCCTCCCATGCCCCTCCTCTCTTAACCTTTTACTGAGGATTATGGGCGAACTTCCAGTCCTGGGGTTATGGGATTTCAAGTTCCCCGTAGTCAGAGCAACCAACGTGGCTTCGCTGGTATTTAAGTCAGTTCAATCCTAAAAACACCTTGGTGGGATCTTACATATTTGTATGTACACACACACATAACAGAACCTGTGTTGAACAGTTTAAAGGTCTACAGCAAACATTATGCATCTCTTACAATGTATACTGTAAATGCAGAAATGTTTGCGGTAGTTTTATGTTCACGGTTTTTGTGAGGCAGTCTTACCGTGAACTTAAAATGACCGCAAACATTTTTCCATTACAATATGTGGCTATAGTGTATGGCACTAATGCAAACTTAAAACCACCACGACACTCCACTTTCCCGCTAACGCGAAATTAATTCCCCATGAACTTTAAGTTAAATGCAAATTACAGTATTGGGAGTGAATGAGGAAAATGATTTTTATGAGAAAGAAAGACATGAAAATGGTGGCAATGCAAACATGTAGTAGTTTCTATATCATCAATTGTTCCCATGTTACATTATCAATGAGGTTAACTTATTTCAGTCCCCTTTTTATCATCTCTAATGTTCTGTCCTAAGAATTGAAGACAAAAAAAAACTATCGGAATGATTAGACTGAGATTTTACCTAGTGATACAATCACAATGTATGTGACTGTTGGCAAAAATTGATCATCAAGCGAGTTATCTAACTTGCATGGCTTAACTATCTTTCTATTCCCCTGAGGGGCGAGAGTTCTTGATAGCTTTCTTTGAGAAGTCAAGAGCACGGGATAAAAACAGTATTAAATATTCATAGGTCAGTAAAAGGATTTGGCTGTTATCTTGTAACCCCTGGGATATGAAGTGAGTTTTGATGTTTCCGGGAATCAAATCTGATGTTTACAGGGCTCCAAGTTTTGTAAGTAGTCCCGTGCACTTATATGAGCCTTGATTTAGTATTGGGCAAAAAAAAATGTGTGCATGGAACTTAAAGACCTCCGTTCAGAACCTGAATCTGAAATTCTATAGGCTAAACTTAAAAATTGAAAACAAGTAATACAAAAAGGTATACTTAGTCTTTTGGGGGAGGTAACACAACAGTAAATTTATGAAATGTCAAGAATATGGTGTATACTAGACTGTGCAATTATTGTACAATTGTAGGTGTACCTACAAATGTACATGTAAGGTGTGCAAAGTCTTGGTTTTACAAAAAGGCATATGCACCATGTTTTTTGAGCCCTATATTATTATGTACTTGTAATACTGTACGGTATTTAATTCATAGAAGACAACATCTGACAGTTGGACACAGGTTACAGACTCGGATATTTCAAGAAGTTTATTCAAAGAAGCAGATTCTCCCCTGGGAATTCCCATCCTTGGTGCACAATCATCACAGTAATGACTTTCTTGTTATTTCGGCTAAGACAAATTTTACCCGTAATTGCATCGTGAACAATTTCCTGATGTTGAATCGTTCCATTTGGACTCAATCAGTGTTCTTTTGGTTGCTTCAAACAGCAGTTACCAAGGAAGGACTACCGCTATACCGCAGGGCAATTAATTTTCAGCCAGGGGTACATATCATGTCCAGAAAAATCAATATACTGCTGTCTGGCCAGCTAACGTCACTCGTGTATGATAGCTCACGTCTGATGGGGAAAGAAAAGGGGGAGTAGCGTAACACTAACAGTGGGGTCCAAACTGACCAGTCTAACTCAACTGGTCTGGACCTTTTGGCCTAGTGGTTATGGTATTGGGTTAGCAAGCTCTGGTGGGTCCAGGTTCGAATCCCGGGAGCCAGGGACTTGTCTTCTTCCCTCCAGTGTTTCACATGTTAAATCCAGAAAAATCAATATTGCCATCTCCGGCCAGCTAATATCATCTATGTTAGCCCATCTCTGATGACTTAATGTTGGATCAATTCATCTACAGTGTTACTGTAAATGCAGAAACTTTTGCGGTGGATTAATGTTTGCGGTTTTCGCGGTGGCCGCTTCACCGCGAACTAAAATCCACCGCGAACATTTTTCCATGGCAGTAAGAGACTACAGTGCATGGTGCTACCGCAAAATTAAAACCACCGCAAACTTAAATACATTTACAGTATTTGCTTGCTGGCCTTTTTTTTATTCAATACGTGGTAATACATATATGAAAATGGTATTGATTGAAGTTCATATTTCCTGCTTTGTGCAAATGTTTTGTGACCTTTTTGATTAGAAAATGGGACATAAAAATGAAAATGTCACAGTTTCCCCACCAACCTCTGCTTGGAGGGCGCGAATTGTAGTTGTACTACGCAGTACCCATGCCGATTTTGGCATTTTTTTCTCCAAATTTTCACCTTTTTTGAAACTCAATGATTGATATGATATAGACAGGCTTTTTCATATAATTTTATCCATTTCACTTGTTTTTAAGTCGGAAATGTTCAGATAAATTATTTATATATGAATATAAATAATTTATCTGAACATTTCCGACTCAGTTATTTATTCTAAGACTGCTAGTAAGAGTCTACTAATTGAAGCTCTCCCCAAAAATACTTGTGATGCTTTCTACATGTACATTTTACACCTCACATTATGAAATATGAAGTCTTGATGACGCAGAATGAATTTAACATGACATAGCACTTATGCCTGTCAAGCACAGATTGTCAACAGTGACCCTGCAAAGATGTACATGTGTCTGCATGAGGCACTGTCATCACAGTTGATCGATCACCATGTTAGCAAGATCCATCAAGATGGTCAAACTGAAGCTGTGAAGTCCCTGTACAGAACAGATGGGCATCAGTCATTTGGATAACAGCCAACCTCAAATGACAATGTATCATGTTGCTTATATAAGGCCTCCCCTTTTCTATATCCTGGGCTTTTACTAGGCGATCTCTGGTAATTTTCTATAGAAATCCTACCAAGCAGAATCTTGTACAATGCATATTTGTTCTCGGAGTCAGTAAATATCACAAGTCATGGTATTTTGAGAAAAAGGAAGAAAGCCATGCTGTTTTTGCATTTCTGCACATGATCACAAGTTTATCTTAGGCTGTAAGGTGTGTAACAATTGATTAAAAGATTCTTATTGACAGGAACATCCTGTCAATAGCCGCAGCCTTCAAATACACTGCATGTTCACCTTTGTTACTTAGCACCAAAAAAAAACTCATTTTCCTTAACATTCTAATGTCCTATTTCCTCAACACAATCTGGCTAAAATGCCTTTTTTTTCAAATCAGCACTTGTTTTATTTGGTATGGCAGGTAGACGGGTAGACCTGACTGTGTTGTGTTGTGTTGTGTTGGATATGTATTGTGGCGTGCCTACGTAAAATTAAAGACACTGAATAGGTCTGGCCATGCATGCCTAGAGATGATGAATGAGAGCCGTGACGTCAGTCAGTGTGTTTGCAGAGCTGAAAGAACGTGACGGACGCGTGTCAATGGGTATTGGACAACACACAGGCACTTCAAGGACATGTGAAAGACACTTAGTGTTTAACTTATCAGATGGGAGGGGCCATTTGTTAGCTATATTACTTACTTCAATGCATTTAAGTTCGCAGGGATTTAATTTCGCGGTAGCGGAAAAAAGGACTTTTGCGGTGGTTTTAATTTCGCGGTAGCACCATGCACTGTAGCAGCGTTCCCGCCAGGTTTTTGAAAGTATGCGTCCAAATATTTGGGAGGGGCGTAATGAGCGCCGGAGGCGCGAGACGAGCGCCGCAGGCGCTCGCATTCTAGGGGGTTCCGGGGGCATGCTCCCCCGGGAAAATTTGGATTTTCAAACCCTCTAGAACACAATTTCCTGCAATTTGAGAGGATAATCATGCACTTGAGATTGGATGTCGGTTGCCTCTTTTACTCCCATTTTCAGTTATCGACGACCACCCTCTTCATCAAAATACGTTATATTAAAAACAACTGTAAGCACAGGGAATCAGCCTTCCGTGATCTGGCCCGGGTATTATTTGTCCAGACATATCTATATGAAAATTTTGGATTTTTTGATGCTTCGAAACAGGGCTCTAGCGGCCTAGCCTGTCCGTCAGCCCGTGAAAAAAATTCTGCCAATTATTTTCCGTCATTGAAAAAAAAAAATGTCTAACGTTACCTCGTGCGATCGATGTTGCGCCCTCCCGCATCAAAAATTTTTCCGAGACGATAAAATAATGGCGCCATCACACTTTGTGTCTTTTTTCTATTTTGCCCGATGATTTTAGTCAAATTTTTTGAATCGGTGGGGTTTTACAAGGCCTTGCCGTCATTTTCCACGAGCGTGCGTTTGTTCCTGCGACCTCAGGTAACCCCGTTTTCGGCGTGAAATCTTTGGCTGGATTTCTTTTTAAATAGATCAAGAACGTTATACATTACTCGAGGAGGACGATCTGCTGCCTCTTTGGCAGTGATCATTGCCGGTGTAACCTTGAAGCAGTAGCCAGAAAGACGGCGCTGCGATCGACGGTCCGTCTGGGGAGGGGGGCGTGCCGTGACATGTGCCACGGAGTGCACAGCCGACTCGATCGACGCTTGACAACAATATTGCGGCCCCTTTTCTGCCGCAAATTTTGTCTTTTTGAAATAAAAGAAATTTTGTAAATAAGAAATAAAGTGTCTAGTTTTGGATTCTTCACTTATTTACCGCGCACCGTTTTTTGTTAGCAGCTAGGGAAGAAACTCAAGTTGCCAGACGACACGGGCGGCTACCAACGTCACGTGCGCTAATACTCGGTAACTTTTGTTTTTTTCCGGTGACCAATAACAGAGTGCAACATTACATTTATCAAACGCTGATTGGTTATTAAGATGATTGGATTTGGACCTGGTGGCCAATCTAGACTGCTTGGCGCTAGCGGCCTGTTGTCAAAGATACCGACTGCCAATCAACTGCCCACAGTGTGAGAACTTTTGTTGAGATGTGCAGCACTCGCGCAGAGCAGTTTGCTTGTTCAATACTAGTATTACCCACAAATCTTTAACAAATACGTGAAACTGAGGACAAGTAAGTATCATGTTAATATCAGAATATAAAATCTGCATAAGATTTCTTCGAGTGTTAAAGAATGCTGACTGTCAGACGTATTTCACGGACTACAAAAAATTACATTGCGCAACGGACAGCTCAGACTGGCGCGTGGCTGGGTGTGTCGCACATGGGTCCGCTAGTTGTAAAGCGTGCCGCGCTCCGCCCCATGCCCAGACTACTAGGATGACCGGAAAGTGAAGAATTTGAAGTATAAATTGTAAAGGTAGGATTCCTTCGTATAAAAACAGATTTTTAAAAAGATTCCAGATACATTTTGTACACTGGTGGTACAGGTCAGCCTTTCTTTCATATTTTTTTATGGACGCATTCAGCTGAGCCGAGTGCGTCTTTCCAGAAAAAAATGCGTCCAAAGACGTAAAGACGTATGCCTGGCGGGAACGCTGCACTGTAGTATCTTAATGCCCTGGAAAAATGTTCGCGGTGGTTTTAAATTCGCGGTGAAATCGGCAACGCGAAAACCGTGAACATAAATCCACCGTGAACATTTCTGCATTTACAGTACAGGTTCAATAAGTAAGTCAATGAAGGTAATAAGATAGGCTAAGTTAGTAAGTAGCAGTTACTGATTTAGCAGTTACTAACTAGCAGTTAAAAATTTTATCCAATTCTAGAGTTGGAATGTATGATTTAAAGTGTTACTAAGGTTTTAGAAAGGAGACAGTACTGCCCAAGGCAATGTGCATGCACGTGTACATGTACACGCCTGTGTTCATACAATTACATTCAAGTCCTGAGGAAGCTTTTTGTCTAAGTACTCTAACCCAAGTTTTGCATCACAAAGTCCTGTAGCTATCTCTTGAGCCATCATAATCGATGGTCTCTTCCCAAAAAGCAGATAGCTAGTAAAAGAAATCTAAACAGATAGACAAGAAAATATTATTCTCTCTGAAAAGTCCAGAAGTAAGTTAACAAAGGTTAGACATCTAGGTAATTATTAATATCTTATTATTAATAATAACATTATGTGCCAAATAGCCTGCAGCTACTGCCACATCTTCTAAAATCATTTCCAGTTGCTTTTTGTGCAACTGCTACTTGGTATGTCCTGACATAAAAGTTCAATCTTTTTTTAAATCCAGTAGTTCTTCTATGAAGTCCTAAGGGATTGAATTGTCTTGAAATATTCTCTCTGATGCAAAGTTTTGCCATTCTAGAATGGAGTCTACAGAATGGACACAGAAGTCCCCAAGGCAATGTACATGCACGTGTACTTGCTTGTGTTCACAGTCAATTACATACAAATCCTTAAAGAAGCTTTTTGTCTGACCAACTTTTCCATCACAAAGTCCTGGAGGTATCTCCTTGGCCATCAGTGGTTTCTGCCCCAAAAGCCTTATGAGTTATATTTGCTAGTATTAAATAGCCTGGAGGATAAACAGAAAACTCAGCCAGACATTCGGCTCCAGGTACATGTAGGCATACTTACCAGACTCCTGTGTGGGTTAACAGAAATTGCAGGTTGTTGCCGTGATGCCCTCTAAATGTACTGCTACAATCCTTCCTCTTCCCAAGACATTTCACAAGAAGCCCCCAAAACCCAAGTGGAGTCTAATCACCCCATTAAGTTGTAAGCAATAAGACTGAGTGTTGGAGCTTACTTCCCCATTACTTCAAGTACACTGTGGCTTTATGTACGTTTGTGTGCATACCTACACTAGTGAAAGTAGCATTCACATTGATGTGCATATAAATGTACTAGAGCTGTCTCTAGCTTTTTTCTGCCCACTCATTGTTTGGGACACTGTGCAGTTAATTATCATTGCAAAAGCTGTCATTTTAAGCTTATGAATGTACAGTTTCATCAGTTTTATATCATGAAGTTCAGATTTTTGGGATGGATAGGGGGGAATTCTTTTTTCCATCCCAACAAGCAAATTTCCACCCTAGGACAGAAGTATGGGTCCTGGAGACAGACCTGATATGAACTCTGCATATGGTGATAAAATGGCTACGGGGCACGTGCTAGATACTGTAGGAGCTAAGATCCTGAAGTGACTTTCAGAGTCATAACCTTAGGTTTCCCTCCAAACTTTGCACTTAAAAACATAAGTTTTCAATCCCGTAAGACTTTAAGCCCCCCGGACATTGGTTTGATGATAATCTACTTGTAGGTCATGTCCTTAACTAAAGTTACCTATTGGTACAAAAAAGAGACTGTTCGAAGGTCGATACTGCTTCACATTCATGCACCGGTCGTAAGGTTTTTGCCTGAAGAAACTGTTTAATGTCAGTTATAAAGCTTAGTGCAGTGAGAATTCCAACAACATCATCACAATGTAAGATGGATTGAAGTGAGATGAACAGTGCTGTGATCACAGTGCACCAATTCTAAGGTTTTTGCCAGAAGAAACTGTTTTATGTTGGTCATAAAGCTAGCATAGTGAGAAGTCCAACAACATCATCACATGTAAGATGGACTGAAGTGACATGAACAGTGCAGCAATCACATTGCACTGATCGTAAGGTTTTTGCCAGAAGAAACTGTTGTCCGATATAAAACTATGTAGCAAGAAGTCCAACAACATCATTACATTTAAGATTGACGGAAATGACACGAACAGTGCCTCACTCCATCTGTCTGGCCTAGTTCTGTGCTGCAGCCGTGTGAGGTGCGGATCACGGATGATTCATGCTCCATCACCCCACCCCGGGACATTAAGGGTCGTAACTAATGTACGCGGGATCAGCCGTAAGAGAGTCAATATCGCTAAGTACTCCCACCAATGGTGACATAAGCCGGTACCGGCGTGTCGGACTCGCGGCGTAACGGCGCCATTACGGATCCTTCGAGAGAGTGCTGACGAAATGATGTTGACGTGATGGAAAGGGGGATTCCCTGCAGCGCCGTAAAAGTGTGCAGAAAGCCAGAAGTACAAAAAGAGGGCATGGCAGAGATCGTAAAACGTACATGCAGAAAGAAAATGACTTGTTTTTCATACTCTATCTTAAAGGCGTGTCTCAGTGGGCTTTGATATCTCCTTTTATTGAATTTGGTTATTAGAACTGACTGTAAAAGTTACAAAAGTTCCATGTCAACACACTGTCTGACCTCTTGACCTCCATAAAAAGTGGCCTTTTAAGCTGAATGTGACTTTCGCAAGTATCAAAATAAAAAACAAGAAAAACAAGGAACATCAGTTATATCTCACAAAGTACGTGAGACATCCTGATAGGTAGTATTCAATCTCTACAACTGAATAAGATTTTAGATTTAATCTGACGATTTAAGTGACATCCATCACTCTTCTTCAGCATTACTACTCACTATAATGACAGGACAAAATTCGTACTAGACAGTATACTATCTAACTGGAAATAACTCTCATAATAACTCAGAAGTCACTAAATCATAAGGATCACATGCCAGTGATATCTGGATGACGGTGTATATTACGTCACAAGCTACATGTACTTGTGTATTGTATCTCCAAACACGTGAATCTGATTTCAAATGTGCTCTAGTTTGCACACGTAACCAGTTTAGCTTTGATTCCGAACCCTGGATGGTTGTATATAAATCGAGTTAGAATGTGGGTTTGATCAAATTTGATTCTCCGCAACCAATACTAGTAGGTATTTGCAGTGCGTGCTACAAGGCTCAGTTACATCATCAGGGCTCGAAATTCATTTTTGGGATTAGGTGCACTGGTGCACCCAGCTTAAGAAATTGGGTTCACCAAAAAATTTTGGGTGCACCACTTAAATTGAAGTAATAACATAGTAATAAAACTTAGTTACATGCTATCAAATTCTTAAACAAGTACCATAACAGACATTTTTATTATCTTTCTAACACTTAGATGTCAAGGATATGATGTATACTAGTATACTTTGATACCTTTACATACACAAACCTAAGAAAATTTTGGGTGCACATCTCCAATTATGGGTGCACCTGGGTGCACATGCACCCAGTATTTCGAGCCCTGCATCATGCATGTACATGTACAAAGAGGGAGATATGTATTACCTATCAACATATATAAATGTCAGGCAAAATCTTCAGACTGTCCTATCAAAAACCATGATTTGCACATTTTTATTCATGTATCTCCATATATCCGCCATAAATCTCTCTCCAGGAACTGGTTAAATCTTACCCTGCAGGCTGACATTATTCATATTAGTAAGACTGAGCGCTGTAAGACTGTGAAGAAATAGGTCTAATGCTTACTGCTGCACCAAATAAAGATACGCCTCGTTTAAATGTCAAGGCATTTACTACCTATAAATGTCAGACCATAGGATGCAAGCCTGTACAACAAAAAGTATAGCCTGTAGATTAATGGCAGTCATATTCATCTTTAGGGAGTGTGGGGGAGGCAATGGGACTTGTACCAGTGGAAATTTATGATGTTCTTTTTCATCTTCCAAAACGCTGCATCGGTACATTTGTTATCTGCTGTAAGAGCATTATTGAGTCTCCCAGTAAAGTAGTATATTTTGCTTGAAATGGATGTACCAAGTCTTGTAATATCGCTAAATTACTGACACATGTATACAATTTTTTATCTGGAGAGAGGAGAAAGAAATAGAGAAGAAGACTTCTAATTCTAAAGTAAAGGCAGCCTTTGAACAAGTCTTTGTGATGAGTGAATGAATGAATGAATGAATGAATGAATTATTGACTTGTGAAATTTTGCAGCCCTTTCTAGGCTGAAATATATTCCACTCACATCATAAGAACACACAATTCAATTCAATTTTGCTCAAAACATCCCATATTTTGTATTGCAATTTACATTGTATTAAAACATCAAAATGGCAGTACAAATATATATCAAAATAGCATAGCAATTTCTACTGTCCAAGTGTCATGTTTTTTGTCGTTTAACATTCTAAACAATGATTGCAATGGCTGTATTTGGTCTCAGACATTTTACAGACTGATGTTTGTTTCTGTGTTTGTTTGACAGAAAAAGTAGCAGTGAAGATCCTGGATAAAACCAAACTGGACCAGAAAACACAGAGGCTCCTGTCCAGAGAGATATCCAGCATGGAGAAACTCCGACATCCCAATGTCATCAGGTTATACGAGGTCAGTTCCTGTAGCTTCGTATCCCGTGATTATGTGAGATATGCCCAGTAGATTTATAAAAGGAATTACCATAGAAAGAGATTTGTTACAAAGATTTGGGGGATTATCTTAATGGATCTACCAGGGGTTGTGGAATTTTGGAGGAAAATTCATCAAGGAGGGGTTGTTCATCAATCTTTGTGTAATTAAGACGTTAGTTAATCAACAGCAGTCCCAAAAGTACATTAATAAATGGAGCTGCTGCAACACTGATGCTGATACTGACTGTAGGGAGAAAGAAGATAGTTGAAAGTCTGCAATGTTCCAAAATTTCCATAGAGCACAAAGAGCGACCCTTATTCTTAGTGACATGTCAGTGACATGTCTTTAGCATACTTGAAGTCAAAGATTATTTCATCAAATACAACTTATGGCTGAGTCTCCCTCTAATTCTAAATGATGCTGGTGAACTGCAGTCCCTTCCCTTCGACTAGTGTCCAATACAGGAACTTGAACCTAGTATAAACCAGTGTATATGACCTTTGGGTTTCCATCCCTTCAAAGACAAGTAACACATCGTACAGCAGAGGTTCTGCAGTAATTGTAACATTCGGAACTAAGATGGGAAGGACAAAATTTAGTTTTGTGACTGTTCATGGAGATAAGGTTTTAAACTTTCTTACTTTCTTTTATTAATGTCACTAACGGGAGGTGCCCCAACACGGTACGCTTTTTCTTGCGCTCAAACTCATGGCGCTCCATCGCTAGTTGCCTGAGAGTGGTCAAATTTTGATGACTGAATTTTTTACTCATAGATTTGAACAACATACTTGAATAAGAAATGCATTCATGTGGTTCATGAACCTTTCGCGCTGCGTGTTACAAGCGGCAAACACTGAGAGACAATTTCGTGTATGTAACCTTCCAATTTTGTGCTACGCTGGACAGTGTGCCTAACTCGGTACGCTTTTTTTTTATATTTTGCTCTCTTCAGAAGTAAGTGGTAAATTTAAGTACACAGAAAAAAATTAATAGTATGATATTTTAGCTTTCTTTTGACAGTAAAATCGTGACTGTATGTACTTCTTGTCTCACGTGAGGAAGGCTGTACCTAGAACAATCCAGCTGATGTTTTACGGGCAATGGGCTGAATGCACTGATTGTGAATGCCCGACTAAAAAAAACATTACGAAAAAACGACACCGCCAACATCAACAAAACTCCGTCTGATTATATGAAAATATCATCTACATCTCTCTGTCAAGTCTTATTTTCATAGACAGCACGAATCATTTGTTACAGTCAAAGAAATCTTTGGAGCGTTCTCTAGTCTGCCACCTTCACGGCCAAACTCCCTTGGGAGTACAATGGTGGCAATGTTTATGTCGCTTCCTTTTGGTTGCTTTTCTACTCAACAAACATTTGAAGACCCATATTCATAGTGTTTTATGGAGCTTTATTTATGTGTATCATGGCAGTTGTATGACTGCTTGGATGAGTTCGTATTGTTAGCGACACGAGCCGCCAATACGCAGAGGCCGGTGACCGCAGTGATTCAGCACTGTCAACATTACTGTTAGAATTCTGCTCTTAAAAAACATGAAGTAAATATGTTAAAGTATACTTGGAATGCAAATTAAAGCTGTGTGCATGGACTTGGTTTATTTACCTTTGTAATCAACATAGTCAGTGGCAACAAACACGGTGTACTTATGGATAATAAGATCAGCAAAAAATCCGTACCGTCTTACGACGGGGACCGTCTTAGGGCGGCCCCCGTTATATCACAATTGGTATTTATTTTAATGTTAAGAAGAAGTAGAGTCCATATTGCCATGACGACGGTAGCTGTCTATAGATGGAAAACTTTAGATGATGTGATAAATAACTGACAGTACGGTTGTTGTTGTTTTCAGGTGGTGGAGACCCTAACCAAGCTGCACCTAGTGATGGAGTATGCTCCAGGAGGGGAGCTCTTCACTAAGATCTCTACAGATGGGAAATTGGTGGAGGATGATGCCAGGGCACTGTTTGCACAAGTCGTGTCAGCTGTTAAACACATGGTAGGTCAAAATGCCTTTCTTTGTTTTGTTGTAGGGTAAGGAACTGGTATGAATGTTCCATGTGTAAAGTTTGATATTTTTCTTGAGTGTCAAAATTGTGGTAGAGTAGTATAATCCATTCAGGCTCTGAAGCGGGTAACTGCGGAATTCTTGAAATATTGGCCCGGTTGCAGATTTGTATTCCTACATGTATATGACTTACGACCTGATAAAACTGCAAAATTAATGTAGTACTGTTACAGTAGGTAGAAATTGCAGGGTTAAAAGTCTTTTCTTTCAAGTCTGGAAACATTGTTGTAATGGTCACTCTATCTGTCATTCACAAATAAAACATTATCCAGAGCATACACTTGTGAAAACTGAAAAGGTATATACATGTGTATTTTGATATTCTGATTCTCTGAATAGATTTGTAATAGTTTTGATAACAATACATGCTTGGTTCTGTAGCTGCACGATGAAAAGGGTTCTAATTTTAGTTACATGTAACCATGCATCAAGCTGTGAGGAATGTAGCTGAAAGGTTGCCAACATCTATAAGCCATTTGTTTGTGTAGTCAAGGACCCAGTATATAGGTCATGTATGACTGGTTGTCCCTATTCATGAATATATTTGTAATGAGCTATTGTCTGCTTTTTCTTCATACATGAATATACTGTAAATGCATTTAAGTTCGCGGGGATTTAATTTCGCGGTAGCGGGAAAAAGGACTTTTCGCGGTGGATTTAATTTCGCGGTAACATCATAGACTGCAATCTAAAACCATTATAGAAAAATGTTCGCGGTGGATTTAAATTCGCGGTGAAGTGGTCACCGCGAAAACCGCGAACATTAATCCACCGCGAATATTTCTGCATTTACAGTAGCCTATATACTGGGACAGACAGAGGAAGGACCCAGTATATAGGTTATGTATCATACTATGATTGTCCTTATTCATGAATGTATTTTTTTTTATTTCTTGTCTGTGTTTTCTTTCAGCATAAACTGTGCTTAGTTGTAGTCCTGAATCATATATAACCTTATACATGTATGTAACCAATATGTACAGGGTGAAGGACACAGACGACGAACGCAGTATATGGGTTATAGATGATTTTCCCTTTCCATGAATATATTTGTTCTGAATTATTGCCTGTATTTTCTTGCAGCATGAGGCGTGTTTTGTGAGAATCATATATGTGTATAACCTAGATATACTTCTTTGTCACAATCCTGAATCATATATAACCTACATACAGAGTGACTGAGAGAAGAAGAAAACAGAATATACTAGTATTAGGTTGTTTACAGTCCCTATCCATGTTTATATTTCTTATGAGTTATTTTCTGTCTTTCCTTGCAGCATAGGCAGTGCTTCATCGCAATCATACTGTGTATAACCTATATTCTTGGTGACCGACAGAGGAAGGACCCAGTATATAGGATATAATATATGATTGTCCCTGTCCCTGTCCATGAATATATTTGTTATGATCTATTGCATGTCTCCTCTTGCAGCATAAGCAGTGTTATGTCACAGCGAACCATACATGTATATTACATAATTATATACAGGGTGATTGACACAGGAAGGAGCCAGTATATTAGGTTATAAATGAATATTATTTTTTGTTATGAGTTATTGTCTGTCTTCCTTGCAGCCTGAATATTGCTTCCTCACAATCATATGAAAGTTATTATAACCTTATACTGGCTTCTGCTTCTGTCAGTCCTAGATATTCTCCTGACAGAGGAAGAATATATAGATTATAGATAAGTATGATTGATTGTCCCTATCCATGAATCCAATGTTCTGATTCATTCTCTGTCCATCCTTGCAGCACGAACAGTGCATCATCCACCGGGACCTGAAGGCAGAGAACGTGTTTTACGCGACCCCCGCCATGGTGAAAATCGGAGACTTCGGCTTCAGCACGCACTGTCGCCTGGACGAGACCCTCAACACCTTCTGCGGTTCCCCTCCCTACGCGGCTCCTGAGCTGTTTAAGGATGAGAGCTACCTTGGTGTGTATGTGGACATTTGGGCTCTGGGAGTCATGCTGTATTTCATGGTAACAGGGCTGATGCCCTTCAGGGCAGAGACAGTGGCCAAACTGAAGAAGTGTATCCTGGAGGGGCACTATTCCGTCCCAGGGTTCGTGTCGCCGAGCTGCCAGGCTCTGATCAGGAACATTCTGCAGCCCACTGCAGCGGACAGGCTGTCCATACAGCAGATCATGGACTCGGAGTGGCTACGGGGACAGCACTTTCCGGAGCCCCACGACGACTATCACCTGAACCCGGCGGACATTTCGAAAGAGAACTTACGCCATGAAGAACACGAAGCGCGCATGCTGCTCCGCGATCTGGGCATCACGGACCAGCACTTAGAACAGAGCAGAGGAAAGGACTCCAGAAGTTGTATAACAGGGACGTACAGGATAGTCCTGCACAAGGTACAGAAGAAACACTCGCAGCAGGCCGTCACGAACCACATGTTGAACGGGCCGCCACCCGTCTCAAGGAAACAGAGCAAGTCCTCTGCACCAAAGAAAAAGGAAACCAAGAATTCAAAACTCTGCACCATTTTATGATGAAAGTATCGTCGTCTCTGTCGTTGATAAAGCAAGACTTTATAAGTGAGACTTCTCCGGAGTAGTGTATAGTTATAGAGGCCTTGTAAACTTACAAAGAGATCAGGTCACTGCAGTAGGAATTGCTTCTCATCCAATCATTATAGGTCTTAAATTTGTGTGAAGGATGTTCTAACTTCAAATGTGTGTTAAGCAATGGTCTTGATATGTTGTTGTTTACATGTATGTCTTTGTTGTCATACGTTTTGTGTTGTCATGACAATGTCAATGTGTTGGTTGACTGTTTGCATGTGCGTAGACCCCTGGTCTACAACTCTGTATAGAAAGATGGGTGCAATAGCACTGAACTGGATCTTGTTTGGCCACAAGAGGTCAAAGAAATTTTTACTTGTATGTAGCCAAATGCAGGGGAATGTTGCCTTCCATGATTTAAGTGCTTGTTTGTTGTAGTTGATTACTACACAATTGGGCATGGGTTTCAATAGCCCAAATATGTGTGTTGAAAATACAGGGATTGTCCAGGCATTGAAGGTATTGAAATTTTAAAAGAGTTTTGTAGCAGAGTTTTCAAAGAATGCCTGAATAGAGGAAGAGAGTGACATTGTTATTAATTGCAGTATTTGTCAAGCATTAGATATTGGGACTTTGTAAGTATCCGAAATGGATGGAATAGGGAAAACAAAGTTACACCTTTGTCTTAGTGGAAGCAACATTATTTCTGCATTTGCCCACATGTCAGGCCTAAAAAGTTGTGGAATTTGTATCTTCAAAGCTTTTATTAAGAAGATTCAAAGAAGTTGAAAGGTAGAGTGACTAGATAACAGACGGATAGGGTGCAATGTTGAGAGATTTTACTACAAGGTTTCAGTCAGTACAAGGTTTCTATCCCAAAGCTTGCTGAATGGTTGGTCCTATTAGATGACTGTAAGGAAAAGTTTTGCTGTGACAGTAGTCTTTCTGAACCCTTTTAAAATGTCTGCTACAAATGATCACAGTGAACTCAAGCATTCCACCTTTCACCATCAGTGTCTTACATGTCTGCAAGGCCATACCAGTAAAATCCATTCAGTGGTTTAAAAACAGTGCTATATTGTCCTAAATACACACCTAAGAAGTTTCACATTTTCAGGTGTAAGACTTACCGAATCAGATGCAGAAGAATCTTTGATTGGTATGGCCTTGTACTGTATACCATTTTGTAGCATCTACATTTCAGTAATGGTCGCAAATTATGCTCATCATAAAAAAGTGACAGGTGTTCACAACTTCTGAAGAAAGTAAGGGTATTTCTGTATCTAATCATGGCAATATTGAGTGCTGCTGCTGCTACAGAGGATCATTTTTTTGTCTGGCTACTGTATTCAGCTTTTACAGACTTCTGCGCCAATCTGCACTTATGGGTTAGTAGTGTTTGTTTGTTTCTGAGCTATGTTGGACTTCCGGAGCATTTGCGCTGCAGGTTCCTTTCTTTGCACAACCAGTCAAGAGAGGATGCACAGGCTTTGTTGTTCCATAGACAGCTTGCTTGTTTAAACAATCAAACGGAATCCTTTTTTCTATCATAACAATTGGTACTTGTCCGGACACCTGAATGGGGTTTGTAAGACATACAAGTAGATCTTAAACTTATGGTAACAAATATCTCCCTTGTTGGCACTTAGTCATTGAAGGCTGCTGAGGTATATGTGTCTCTTTGATTGGTCATTCTTGGAGAAGCATTATGTTTTTGAACACAGAACAGTTACATACATGTACATCTTACGGAGACATGGTATAGATTTCATCTTGAAACTAAAGGAACATTGAAGTCTGGTTTACTTGGACAAGACACTGACCAAGATTTGGAAGAGACCAACAAGATTTTTGAAAGTTAATTACTTGTCTAGGGCAGACAAGGAAAAAAAGTAATTTGCGATTGCTAATATGATGGCATGTCACATACAGAATGGGATATTATATAAATGATGATGATGATTGTTTGAAACAAAAAACTTTTCTTGGGAGATAGAATTAACAAACTTGTCATGGGTTTGCTTGCCCTTCATCAGGTTCTCTTTCTGATGGTTTAGATGGAAAATTGTTTTTGAAAGGGGCCAATCACACTGTCCGTTTTATCATAACCATTGGGTTCAGAAGACTCAGTTGACCAACCACAAAGCCTGTTATATTATGGTAGATACATTTCCATTTACACTGCCAGTAGTATTTCAACAGCTTGTAGTAATGTATACATCAATGTGATATCACACTTTTCAAAGTGCTGTGCCTTTAACAAATGTATGATGTAGTATCCAATCAGAGAGATAAGAAGACTGTCAAAGTGCTATTTTTGTAGATGCAAACTATAAGTGTGCTAATGACCATCAGATGAATATTACTGTGTAAATCTGTCTTGTATATCACTGTAATATAGACAGGTAGATCATGCTTCTCTATTCTGTAATTCATGCAAATTCTCAACACTCATTCTCCACAAGAAGTTTACTATATATTGGAAGTAGTATTGTACAGTACTTAACATATAAATTGTGACTGACTGGGGTATTAAAGTTCAAGGAAACAGAGACTGCAATTTTTATGTAGGTCAAATATCACCACATTTTGCATCTCTGGTTTGACTCAACAGAGTCTGATGGCTAAACACTGCATATTTTTGAAGTCCAAAAACAAAAACCTGATGAAGAATGTAGCTTGACTGAGAAAGGTATAATTTATAAAGAAACTTCTTCTTCAAACATAGAAACAAACTTCTCAAGTCTGCATGCCAAATCTTACATTGATTTTGTTAACAGTTGATTTTGAGACTTTTTACAAAGTTGTGATGTGTTAAAAAGTTCTGCTTTCATGAAGTTAATTTTTAGAATCAAATTTCATTCTGCCTGTCCTGTTTTTAAACCAATTTTTTCTGTGTTCTCATTTGTCATTCTTTGAACTTTGATATCCCAGTGTTGTTGGCATTCCATGTGTTCTTGTGCAATATACCAACGAATCTAATAGTAAATTGGGAACATGTATAACTTGTTGATATCAAAAACAGGGTACAGATTAACTTAACCACAGACTGGTGTAATATACAATGTCATAATGTCAGTCCCATTAATGCTAATGTGCTTAATGCCAGTGTAGACTCTGTGTGCTAAAAATCCTCAATGCTCTTCAAAGATAAGATAACAAAACCTCTGCCTTTGCTTATGAATTCTCAGCAATTGATATACAGATACATTTATGTTGTCATTTAGAGTTTTTTTTTTGCTTTGTAGAGAGTATACACTGCTATGTCACTTCTCAGCAAAATATGTCAGAATGATGTTGCCTATATCATTCTAGTGGTATATTTATATCTCATTGCCTTGGTAGCAAAAGCAGCATATTGTGTAGTCTGTTTTGTATAGAAATTGAAATCAGATGCACTGTAGTTTTATCAGAAAAACTTCACATCATAGATTGTACCTTTATTAGTACTAAGTTGTTTCTGCAACACCATCTAGCAGGTAATAACAAAACTGCAGCAATGGGAAGGAAAGATAGCTACTGATGTCCTGGAATCATGTATGTGATGCCACTGTTTTGTTTTTAATTGCTTGATACTAATTCTACTTATAGGGAACAATGCTGAAGCCTAATCCGTCCATTCGTGTGTTATTACAAGCATTGCTTTCACCAAGTATGTGTAATATGATATGCTCTACATGCCAGCTAACTACGTGTGGCCATCACAAAGAGGTGGCCATCAGCTTGTTAATAGTAGTAAGAATACTTTCTACACTTTTATGAAAAAAGAGATGATCATGATGATTTCTGCATTGTCAATATTGTAAATACACCTGTCAGAGTCAAGACATGGAAGAAGGTACGGATTTAACGCTTGATTTAATTTAAGGAGAGATGACATTATTGTTCAGCGAGCAGATCTTTTGATTTTATGCATGTGACCACGAACCAGTCGTGACAGGGTAAATGAAATGCCTTCTCGATTCAAATGAACTTTGGAAAGCTTGGGCCATTTTGTACAGAGGTCCTCTTCTCAGATACTACATGGCTGCATGGCTCAGGTTGTTGTGTAGTAAGACCTGTACCATCACCCTGCCCACATCTCTGGTTGATATGTGCATTAACGTAAAATTTGCTTAAGTGGACTTTTTCCACTTGAAAATTAAAACATAGAGCTACAGATAGATGCCATTGCTCTGTGACACAAAGCTTCTGCGTAAAAAATACACTATGATTGACATGTCAAATGGCAGCCTTGTAAGAAATTAATTGATTCTCACTAATTTTTGTTTCGACCAATCATTCCTGATGTGGCAGCACTTCTTCGGGATCCACCTGTGTCTTGAGGTATATCCTTTGTAGATATCGGAATAAAAGTCATCTAGATTTGTCACTTTGAGTCTCCTTGTGCTTGAATTGTTCGCTGTGTTTGTATTTGTAAGATGCAAATTCGTAACTTGTATTTTTACAATTTACATGCACAATATGTAGAAGTAACTTGACAAACAGACACTATTCTGATCAATGTAGTTTAATCAGTTGTGAAGTGTAGGAGACAAATCAGCAAGATTAATTTCAGCATGATATGATGCTTTCTAGACTTGGCACTATTCAGTATCAAAATATTCTTTATGCACAATGAGATGTGATGTGATGTGATGTCAATCATATCTAGTCAGTAACAGTATCATTTTAGTTCAACATAGTGCAATTATGTAGTATTAACAGTGTTCTGACATTGCTTTGATTTCATCTAGCTACTTGTCACCTTAAACGTTCAATGATGTCATCAAATCTAGTTTCCAGGTAAAATATTATTCACAGCAATGTATCAAATACATTTGAGCTTTCTATACATTGATAATCACAGATATCTGATATCCACATTATATGCACATGCTAGTGAGAATTATTGCACTTCAATCATCCGATTTCTTATAAAAAATAAATCAAAGAAAATCTAGACATTTACTTAATTTACACATTAGGTCAATACGATAATTTCTTGATTACATTGTAAAACTACATCAAACCTCTTTAAAAAACAGCAGAAAAGCATTTCAAATCGGAACTTAGCTATAGTGAATAATTGTGTATTAAGATTGCAATGCTGTATTAAACTTTAAAGTTGAAACGAGAATCTGTTGATGTTTTGCATGTATTGAAGCTGTAGAATCGTCAAATGAATGCTTATAGCATAGGTTCTATAATAATTAGGTCTTAGTTTATAGCAAATAATCATTTGTGCTTACAGCACACAATTACAACCAAACATTATACAAGATACACAGTATAAGTCTTGGACTGATGATCAGTTCTTGTCTGGACTCAAAGTTGCCACCCAGCGCTCAGCGGAAGTTGGCGTAGTGGTCAAAACTGTCCAGGTACTCAACAACAGCCTGGTAACAGAACTGGTACTGGTCCTGTGGAGAGGGAACAAAAAAGATAAATTGAAAGTCATCCTGGTTCAAGTTCAACTTTAATTTGTAACAAAAGTATGCGAGCCTTATGTGCAAAAACTGTCTACTCCCTTCGGACCAAGTTCTGTCCCCAAGTCTTTGAATGTATTACTCAATTCTCTACTTCATCTCCGTGTCTTTAGTTCAGATTGTTCAGTAACTGATGTTGAAGAGCCAGTGCTTACCAGTGTCTGCACCATGTGAGGCCGCTGCAGTCGGAGCGTCTTGACGACTTGGAAGACGTCACAGACTCCTTCTGCCTTCACCCGCTCCAGGACCGTGCTGATGGCACAGAACGCCCCTGTGCGGCCGGCGCCGGCACTGCAAGAAAAATGTTACCATCAAACGTTTACTGAAAGGTTATAATTAAAGATAGCGTAATGGGATTACAGAGAACATTCACAAGTTGAACAATGCTGATGGTAAGATGCACACACACATGCATGTTCCTCTTTGTGATTAAAGATCATTAAACATTATCGAAAGTTTTGGTTAATCAGTGTGACGGTGAGATAGCAAAATATCTGGAGTTATTGGAGACTACGGCCACCTGCAGTGCACGGTGATTGGTCCGTTGCCAGAGTGCTGCTGCTGCTTCTGGACCTGACCAATCAGATCGATCATCCCGGCGGCGTTGTCAGGGATACCGACTTCCGGCCAGCCGTGGAAGTGGAACTGCTGCACCGTGCGGGTTTGTCCTCCCTGTTGATCAGTTGGAAAACGGTTAAGGTTTGAACACCACCAATATTTTGTTGATGTCATTAAAAAAAGCTGCCATCTCCTGCATCTTGACTTTTAGCTGGTACTCCATTTGATATCCAAATTTATGTAATATCATTTATAAATGGGATGTGTATCTTATCTTTTGACAGATGATATCATACATAATTCTAATAGATAGAAAGCTAACCCTGACTGGATGTTAACGTTAATCATCATATAAAATATCTTGAAGTTTTTATTCAACATTTATGTCTCCATCCAAAACTTATTGCTGCCACTTAGTGCCACTGCCACATATACCACACCTGTCCCTTGGTGAGATGTAAGGTGCGCAGGGTGTAGTCTTGGTAGTCAGTCTGGTCTTGAAGAGACACAGTGTAGTCACCGAACGCCTGGCTCCCCTCCTCCGGCCAGTACATGGCACACTTGTTCTATAAAACAAAAGTACATGAACTGCTGACATATATGTGTAAACATCGTCTTATCCAGAGTACACCGTCTTCACCAATATTACTATCAAAAGTTGAATGGCTTACGAATCGTACAGTCGAAAGAAGACTCATTTGTGTTGTTAGAATCCATATATAAATTTAGTTGAAACGTTTTAACTTTGTTCAAACATATAATGACTGTTCACCGTTCCGGAAGTCAGACGTGACGTCAGTAGCGAATCAAAAGTGGCGCAAAAGGCCTTCACTGAACCTCGACGGAGGTAGATTCCGTCTTCCCATGAGATTCCGTCTTTCACTTTTGATTAGCTCCTGACGTCATTTCCGATTGCCGCAACGTCAGTTCAGTGGATCAGTCATCTGATGGTGAGTGTCTTTCTTGTGTTGGAACAAAGCTCAAACTTTGCAATTACAAATCGTTAAGTCATTAAATCATTTTACAGACCTGGCCCTTCTCCTTGATCTCGGTGATCATGACGATAGAGCAGGAGTTCCACTCCCACACCATCCTCCAGAAGTCCTCCACAGTCCGGTCCAGCGGGCCCTGGGTAGCGATGTACGCGTCCTTCATGTTGTAGCCCTGTGGGACGTGTCATAACGTTACATCTGTATCCGTTGATTCGTCAAATGAACTGCATGTGATTATATAGCAGTTGGGTCACAATGACGTAATGGGTTCATGACATTTTCGCCAGTTTTCAAAACGAAGAGAAGAATACAAATTTGATAACTACTAATCTGAGACAAGAAAAAACCTCCCTAAAAGAAACGAAGTTTAAAAGTTCGTTTGTAACGCTATCTTGTAGAATAAGACAACCTACCTACCCCTGAAAGAAAATAATAAATGATTTATCATTCGTAATACCAAGTTCTGTTCCGCAAGTTACTCTTCAGCCCCCTAGCGCGAAAGGTTATATTGCACCGCTCATCCACACACCATACATCACATAGTCAGACAATCCACCGGTGCCATTGTTCGATGTCCTATGTGTTTCTTGTTTTACAAAATAGGGATGAAAGTTGGATGTGATAGCTCTACAGAAATTCTCAGGACAGTGTCAGGAAATATACACTATAATCCACTTCAATTCTTAAAACCGCTAGAAAACATAATCTGTGCCTAGTACTCTAATGCTAGTACTAATATCCTACTGGTTAGCGTCTAGAATGTCTTAGATATAGTTATTCTGGATCTTAAGTTGTCTAATTTACGAAAACAAAGTCAAATAAGCTTAGAAAGTTCAGACCCTTTGCGAGCCTTTCTCCATTTCCCCATTCCCCAAAAGACCGAAATTTGGCAATTTGACGGTCGTCTTTGCCACTTTTCCAGGGCCGACCGTGAACGGTACTGCAGGTTGGGCTCTGATAGGGTATACCGTCCCGAGTTGTAAAAATGTGAAAATACGCAAGACAAATAGGCTTAAATCAGTGTAAATTTCATAAACAGGTCCAGACATCTTCACGTACATTTAGAATGACATTTTAGACTTTTTAAAGCTCGAGTTGATATGTAAATAATCGATTCTTAAGTGCTGCGCGAGGAGCCCATGAAACATCGTGGCTGCCAGTTGAAGCGCCTCCTATATTCATGAGCACATAATGTCTTGAAGGTAAAGCTGTACGTTTACGTCAATTTTAGGGTGACAAAAGTATGTCTGCCATGAAATCTGATCGGTGTGGCCTAATAGAAAAAATATCTAAGGCCAGACCTACTTTTGAAGTACCTGCAACTTCCTTAATACTGTAATATCATACGCATATGTAACTGATATGGCAGATTTCAGCAGACGCCTTTACCTTTCTTTCACATGCTTCCAAAGTGTCGACAAACGGACTAGAAGTACCGAAGAGCAATAACTCACGTCAATGAAGGAAGCGTTGATGTAATCGGCTCCCTTCACCCCTGGCTTCTGCTGCAGGAAAACTCGGGTGGTGTCGTCTGTTAAGAACAAAGAATTGATCACCAACATGACTTGTACAAACCAAAATATTGTAATGTGCCATGTACAAATGTTGTTGCGAGACGCATAACATGTGAAACCTGCCGACTAGTTACTTCTCAATCACTCTATGTTGATAATTACATACCGCGGGGTATCTAGATCTTAATTGGTATCATAGATTTTGTCAAAAGACTAAAAACGTAAAAATAATCAGATTGTCTCTTACATGGCAGGACCTGCAACACCCTGTTCTTGGACAGGTTCTCCGGCAGGTTCCCTGAGCGCATGTTGGCTTTGTCCACAGGGATACGTGTCAGCTTCTAGAAGATGAAAAGAAACAAAATTGAAGATTGTATTGTAACTTTAGCACTAGAGATTGCAGTCCATTCTTAAGAAGCTAAAAAAGGTTGTAACCTGTAGTGCAAATCGAAACGTAGTTTGGAATATAATCAATGCAATAAATGTTTCCCTGTATAGCTATAATTGATAGAACAGTATGAGTATTTGTATTTTACCCCAAATTCGGTTTCGAGTCCAGTTTTGCCAGTCTGTGGATCCTCCTTCTTCAGGTTCTGCATGTAGCGGTGGATGTTAGACACTTCAGTCTCCGTGTCTCCGTACAGGTAGTATTCCAGGATGGCCTTGAAGATGAACACGTACTGACCCTATAGTAACGGAAAAATATCACATTGCCGTTGGAAACGTTAAGCATCCTACAGTCTATATAATAAACTGTAATTGTGTCTCATGAGCAACGCATTCTATGTATAGTTACAATGCAAGACATATGAAGGAAAATTTACCTCAGTCTGCACCATAAAGCTCCTGTTCTGGCGCATCTGTTCCACGAACCCGAACACGTCAACCTTCCCCTCGGCACGGATCATGTCCAACATGGCGTCCACAGTGATGAAAGTTCCTGTACGACCTACTCCAGCACTGTATGGACAGGGAGAATTTGTATCCTATGTTAACGTCATTGATTTGATAAAGTTGGATCTTGGAGTGACCCAGTCTCCGATACTGCATGATCTGACTGAATCGCGCTTTCATCAATCACCTCACTTTTTATAAACGTTAGGCGCTTGGAAAGAGAGAATTTTTTGTTGCACAGACTACGATATGAATTAAACTGGTTGGTCGCTGTATTAGACAATCCCTATACTACATCTTGTACTCTGGGAGCCTACTACATGAAGAACAAGAGGTACATAGTCATAGAGTCACTTATTTAGACAATCTACGGAGTGATACGAGGGGCATTCAATAAGTAATGCCCCTGACCCACTTCCAGTTGTCTGATCTAAATGAAATTTTGCGTGTGTAATGAGTCATATGTCTATGGGTTATGTTGCAAAAAACAGCTCTGAACTTTACTGGTGTTTGAACTGAGTCAGGTGTGAAATGGACCAGGTGTGACATGGAGCATGTTGAGTGTCGCGCAGTGATCCGGTTTTTGTATTTGAAAGGACGCACACCAAAGGGGACTTTTGATGAAATGAAAAAAAAACTTATGGTGATGATGCCCCATCATATGACCTTGTAAAACGCTGGCATCCTGAATTCGAACATGACCGGAAGTCTGTGGAAACAGCTCCCAGACCTGGTCGTCCCTCTTCTGCCATTGATGAGGCATCTGTCGGAGGACCAACCTGGGATGTCCTACAAGAACGGTGTCCAGAGCTACATCAAATGATGGGAGAAATGCAAAACTCTGGGTGTTTCCTATGAAGAGAAAGACTAATAACTGTGCCAAGTTTCATTAATATCCTGCTATGGGAAATGGGTCAGGGGCATTACTTATTGAATGCCCCTCGTACAAACCTGCAAGATACTAAAGAGCTACAAAGGGCCATGGAGGACCAAGTGCTGTGGACGAGTCTCTGGACTGTAAGTAAGTAACTATGATACCACTGCATATTAATTTATAACCTACTTTAATCCCATTTTGAGTGAAAGGTCATTAGTATTTACCTGCAGTGGACGACAATGGGCCTGTCCCTCGGTGTGAGTGCAGACATCACAGTCTTGTGGAACTTCAGCAGGCCCATGGGGCTCTTGGGCAGCCCGAAGTCTGGCCAGCCGATGAAGTGGAAGTGAGTAACCTTACGGACCCTCCTCTCTCCAGCCTGGCAAAAGGTTGGATGCAAAGGATCGTAAATATTGACATCACACAGTTTCACAGTCAGTAATAAGGAAAATTCAAACTTCCATTTTTTTCTTTCGGATTTACTAAGTTTACATTATCACCACCATATGTTTTTATCATGTAAATGATCCAGATTATTTCATGATTTGTTCATTTTATAATAAAGCATCAATTATGATTGAAAGATAACTTGGTCTATCATACATTATCCTTATTACAATACGATTCCACGATTTACCTTCCTAAGCAGAAGCGTACGGGTCACGTGGTCCACCATTTTCACAGTGTCCTCCAGACGTACGACCAGATCAGAGGCATAGGTCTTCTCACCACTTTTTGGCCAGTACTGAGAACACTTTTTCTGTTGAAAAACGAAGCACAATTTTTCATATTACCATTACCGCCCATCATGATATGAGGCATATGAGGCTTTTTTCAGCCGCTGACTACGGACAGTGCATACCACCTGAACTTAAGATGTGTGACCGTTTACAAAACGTACTTGTATCTTTTTGAGTAACTTTTATATTGTGAGATGCATCACATGTCATATCCAATGGCTTATATTGACTTTTGCTGAAAACGTTTGAGTATCCGAATCTATCAGTGCAAGTACAAGTTCTACGAGTGCTGACTAACCTTTCCATTTTCCTCCAGGTTGGTTACCATGACGATTGCTGTGGAACCAGTCTCCCAGATCATCCTCCAGAAGTCATCTATAGTGTTGTCCATTGGGCCTATACAAAAACATTATGATTGTCTTGAGCATGAATGCCAAATGGGTATTACTATTGTGCGTCACATAAATCACAAATAATCATGTACTTGTACGTTTTCAGACCAATTGACTGCTTAAAACTCTTTGTGCTTGGGTATCAAACGGCCTGATATCTCACAATGTAGCCCAGCGGGATTTATATGAATTGCTTATTACATTCAATCATTACCGTTGTATGTAATATGTGTCGTCGTCTGTAGATTTTTGTGCAAGTTTGTAAAGCAGCCTGCATGTATCAAAACCTTAACACCTAAACACATTACTAAGAAACAAACAGTCAATATTAGCGTTGTTGCTTTTGCCATATTACTTACCCTGAGCAGCAATAAATTTGTTCTTCTCCTGATATCCCTGTGAGGATGGGAAAGGGCATAATTCATTTCCAATTTTAGCTTGAAAGACAAATGTTTCTTGAACTACAAAATCATTCGACCTCATCAGTATTAAAATTCCAATAGTCTCTATCACGTCTTAGAGAATCATTGTTAACATACGTCTTAGATAATCATTTTTATACGAATTCTTGTTATACGTAACACAGATAACGTTTTCACTTACATCCATGTAAGATGCATGGATATAGCCTGATCCTGGAACTCCCTCAATCGGAGTCAGCCTTACAAGGCCCCTGTCATCTAGTGGAGAAAGTAACCGTCAATCATAAATGTAACACCATTTCAACGAATAGCTCAATTTACATGATATAGCTTGTAAACACTGCGTAACACTATCATTGCCATATTTAATCAGTATAAAATTGCACGAAACTGTAGACTCGAGCATCACTTACATGCGATAATGTTCCTGAACTTGTTTCTGGAGGCATTTTCCTCGTTGTAGTAGGCTTCTGCATGCTCTCTTCCAAACGGCTTGGGCAGTGACTGCAATGTGTAACAGTACATACGGGAATAACTTCATACGGCCAGCAGGACATTGAGTTCATTTGACAACATCCGAAACAATTGCCAGTAAGAAAAGTTCTTAAGAGTACCATTCTCCGATAATAGTACATGCATGGTATCTCCTAGATATTTTCACCAGGTGCCAATAGTATCTGGAAATCACGTTGTATTATTACATCTTCCTATGGTTTGACTTATAGTGTACATAGCGCATATGGCTGAATATGAATATGACGCAGATTTCCATACCTAGGAAGGACATCATTGTACATGGCATTGTATATCATCTAGTCATCCTCGCAATCATCATCTCCTCCTTCCTCTTCTGATGTAGATAATACCGATGAAAAAGCTTGATATAATGTATCTACCATCAATAGCGTATTCAAGAACCTTCACGTTACGTCCAAAAGTGAGTTACTCACGCTATATTCTTCCACGAACAGCTGGTCATCGTTAGCGTGCCGCCTGGCGAACTCCCTCTCCAACCGCTGGATCGGGATGGGCTGGCGTAGGTCTAAGGAAGGTGAGGCACCGCCCCTTCTGCCTGAAATACGGTGCCCATGATTCAAGCGTTTTTACATACAATCTTTTCTCATACCTACTCCAGATCTGACACATGATGAGAAAACCTCGACACCTAACATAGCCTGGAGTGGAGCTGTTGTTTGTGATTGCCCCCAACGACATGTAGCCAAACGTTCCCTCCAAACAACAGCTTAACATGACTTCAAAATGATGTTGATGATTTTCGACCACGTAGTGAGCTTCACATTATGATAGTAGCAATTTGACAATATGATACGAAGAAAACGCATTGGTCTAAAAATCAAATATTTCTCGTGAATGGATCTTGGTTAGAGCAATATACCTGCCAATAGTATTTATTGCCACACGATGAGGTCACTTACTTGGCCTGTGTGGTTTGGGTTTATGTTTTGGAGCAGGAGATTTCTTCACTTCTACAGCCTCTTCTTCCATCCCTCCGATTGCTCCCAACTGGGTGTCATCCTCTTTCGCCGTTCTTCTAGTAGTAGGTGGTCGACGTGGGATACGTAGGGGGTTGTCGTCCTTCCCTGCTAGGCGCCTCCTTAATATAAGAGATGGGAATATATGTCAAGAATACTTATGTAAAAAGGTTATTGAGACTGTTAAAATGCACAAAATGATGAAAATGATCTGTGTGTGAATTACATGACATTGTATATTATACGGGTTATGTCGTTTTATGACTTTACCTGTAGAAAAATAGACCAACGCCAACGATACACAGAACGGCCACCGCTGCAAGTATCCCTCCGACGATCGCACCAGCTTGAGAACTAACTGCATCTGTTAATCAATGAGCATAACCCAAGATACAGGTGAGCTAGGATATTGCGCATTGTAAACACAATTCCAATGAAACCCTACCGACATGATATGCAATAACATTAAGACCGCTGATTTATGCAACTGAACTGGACATTTCCTTTGACCTGCTATATACACTGGATTCGCGGAGTAGCATGCATCTTATAAGATATAAAGAAGACTAACAAAATTGAGTAATAGCTGTTGATCCAGACATATGTATGCATCGAAGGCGAAAGCAGCTTATACTGAAACAGCTGTCATGTTATAAATGAACATCGAACTCTTTACCTGTGGTAACTGGTTTGCTATATGATGACGACGTGTGTGCCTAGAAACAACAACAGCCACATATAAATGAATGGATAAATACCCATTGATTGGAAGCGTGTAACTCAATCATGTGACCAAAAGAAAACATTTTAAATAGAACATAAAACTAGCGACAGTATCTATGAGCAAATTGAAGAATTTTCATTGAATATAGATGAAACACTGAAGAACGCAAGTGTCGTAAACATATGCTACCTGTGAAATTGCCCTTTTTCTCCTCCTCCCCTGACTGGTATCCACGTGAGCACGGATGACTGTAGTGTAGACGGTTCCTGGAGACAGCTCCTTGTTGCCCGGTTCTGGTGCACCGTCTACTACACCAACCCGGCAGCACGAGTCCGTGCAGTCCTCTCCTTTTCCCACAGTGATGGGGTCGCTTTCAATGTTGCCGCTTTAAGTAAAACGTTTTAAGTAAAACGATATTAGGGAGTGATCACATCAGGAAAAGAATATAAATATTCAAGTTTTGTGTGTTTTGAGAACATATTTCCTTCCCACAAACTGCCCTCCTTGTTTGGAAATGTGAGGACGTTACGAAGATGTGATACGCTTCTATATCATGTCATATACTCACCCGGAAAAGGCCATTGCAACATAAGGTACTGTTTTGCCTTCCTCCTCTGCAGATGACGTTAGGATGTCATTGGGTTCTCCCAATCTTCCAGATAGTGCTTCCAGTGTTTCTCCTTTGTTCATCTTTACAACAATAACCTGGTAACAGCTGTAATGGTGTATACGTTAAGAAAATTCGTATCTTACAATAGCACAAACGCAGGGCACTTATTGGGACATTCATCGTTATGGATTTTACAACTGTTATCAATAGTATTTCTTGATATGTTTCAATGAATGAATGAATGGTTAATCATTAATTCAAAACTGGCTCTCGGCTGAAGTACGTTCCACTTACATTACTTCAAAACAATACAGTCAAATGCATTGCGATTTTGCCTAAAACTTTGAATTTTCCGTAGTACAAGAATATCAATTACAATTACAACATGTGATTTTTCGATATTCAACAGTTTAAATGGTGTTTGCATGATTACGATGTTTTTTTACGTCAGCTAAATTTACTCACACCTGTATCTAGCATCTTGTATATGAATATCGAATTTATTTTTCTTTAATGTTCGGCTTTGGCTGATTAAACTTAAGTAAATGTTATTTCTAATTTTGAGCCTATAGGAATGAATTTGGTCACCTTATCGGTCCGCTCCGCTGGCTTACTTGAGGCAGGGAGACCTGAAATGAGGTGCTTCCTGGTTTGGAATCTGTCAGATTCATCGTTGGGACGGATTGCGGTGGCTCTGGGGGAAACAAACAGCAGCACAGTATTAACGATTAAAGAGTAATATTACAAGCAATAAAAGTATGTGGTAAAGTCGTATGAGGTATAACTTAACCGTGCATTGTAAATATTCATAAGTCGATATATTCAATTTAGTGGATGTGTTAGTTATAGCTTCATTTGATCTGTCAACCCATACACGCTACTGAGTAAATACAAAGATCTAAATGATTATTCAAAATTCTAAATGAGTAAGAGAAAAATTCAGCATTCACAAATACAAATACATACCTTTTCGCTCTACTGTACACGTTATCTCTTCACTTTTCTCACCCTCCGCACAGGTTTTTGCCTGAACCGTGACGTGGATTAAGGAGTAGGCAGGAAGGTTAGCTAAAGACTCTGTCCATTCCTGGTCTGGTCCTGATGACGTAAGGACAGGTTCCGGTTCAGTAGCAGACACGAGTCCGGTGTCCAATACTGAGGCAGTGACGATCACCTATTGTAGGAAAAAAAATACAAGTTTAAATGGCCAACAGTTCAAATGAATGAAAGATAGTAGACACTCGCTGCATTGAAAAGAAAAGAAACACTTCAGAAGACAATTTGTTTGATGACGAATAAAACATCCTTACCGAATAGCCTGTGATATCCCCCTTGTCTCCAGATGGTTCAGTCCAGTTAACACCACACATATCTTCCTGTGTCTTCTCGGAGATAAGCGGCGCTGTCGGGCCTGGATAGAAAACGTCTCCATGAAATACAACTCACAACTAATTATGAAACTTTTCATGTTTCTTTCCTTAGGAGCAAAGCTACATGCTGAATGTTTGCAAGAATTGATAATTCTTGACAAACGATAATTCGACAGGGAGGAAAGGGGATCATTCTTACATCCGTCACTTGTCTGACTTTCTGCAGAAGTGCTGACCTCACCAACATACAGGTCGTTATATGCAGAAACCTGTGGGAGCAACGATTTACAATTTAACATCTTAATTCATACCCTGATACCAACATAAATAGGTCTACTAGTTGGTGTCTATGTGAATGTAAAGGCAAGATACATGTATATGATATACAATATCATAATAACGATTGCATAGTATAATGACACTGACCTTGATGATAATTACAGGGTATTTGAACGTAAACAGAATAATGGAGATGATATAACTTTATGACAAAAAAGATAGATCATTTCATCCAGTTCTTACCATTACAATATATCCCTGGGCCGGTTCAAGGCTCATCGCATCATTTCCAGACAACATGTGGGTCATTTCGTCACTCCCCAGACCCTGTGTAATGTTGTGCTCGTAGATGACCCTGTCCTGCTGTTTAAGTTTCAAGTTATACCCACGTAGTTCCCCGTACACGTGCTGTGGTCGCCGCCATCTTGCCTGCAGCTCGATTATCCTGGGCTGATTGGCGGTTTCACAGTTGCAGGGCTTTACATCTGCTAACTCGACTGATGCTGGTTCTGTGGGAGCTATGGAAATATTAAACGAAACGTCATTTAAAGCCTGTCAATTTGAAACCAAACGATTCATACGAATAAACAGCAACCAACAACGCCAAAAAGCAATTACTGAAGCAACTAGATATTATTTTGGAAACGGTACGCCATATTTAGACGCCATCCGATGGCTTTCGTCAGTGACTGAAACCTCTGACCATTTCTTAAGTCATATCCAGTTGCTTCAGTGACGTTAACTTCTCTTTGGCGTATTTTACCTGTAACATTCATCGACGTGGCAAACCAACAATTTGCACGTTACAGATGATTAGTACAGTACTAAGTTAGAGAGTGACAGGAGACCAGGTAGTTATCACACACTTATACACTTCATTGACGTGACTTTATTGACTTGACTTTGTCTTTTTCTGAAATTTCAAAAGAAACCATGCAGCCTTTTCAAAGAACCGGGCATTAGAAGGCTATGATATACGTACCAGACTCCGGCGTCCTTTCATTTATACAGTCGGTGTAGTCACCTGGTCCTGCTCTGGTGTATGCACGAACCCTAAAGCTGTAGGTAGTGTAGGGGATCAGGCCAGGAAACGTAAAGGATGTGGTGCTGTCTGTTGTGTTCCACTCGTGCGTAAGCTCGGCGTCCGAGCAGACTGTAGTCGGTCCGTACTGAATGTAGTAGTTGGTGATGACTCCGTTTGTCACGGCGGGTTGCCGCCAGGAGAGGCTGATGGAGCGATCGGAAATCGAAGGGGCTTCCAGATTGGACGGAGGTCCTGGAGCTGGGTAGCGTAGAAAATAGTATAAAACATAACTAACAAGCATCAATGTCCCAAAGCTATGACTGGAAATGGAATAACACTTATTAAAGCTGCGCAGTAAACACATGTATCCAAAGAGCACACTGCCTTTCGAATGAAATAAAGTGCTATTCGACAAGTACATTGATACACTATTTGAGACCTTACTATACTGACTAGTCGACCACTTATGAAAAAAAAACAATACCATTTTGTTGGTATATTCCAGCACATATAGCCTCATTTATTACTACACACAGCAGACGTATTTTTATGAAGAAATCCATAACTGTAGTGCAAGACCATGCCCGAATTACAAACAAAGTAAAATAGTGGTATACAGACTTGTATACTTAGCAAAGAGCAAAAATGAAGCGAATTAGATTAACTAAAAAATTAAATAGAATAGATAAGTTAGAAGGAAACTGTCCTCTGTTTTAAATCTTTTTTCATGTAATCGTATTTCTACCAGATGTCTACTTACGGGCATCCCGAGTTCTCCCTGATCCCAGTCCCGGAGTACTCCACCCCTGCGTGTTATGCACTTGGACTTGCACATCGTAGTCTGTAGCAGCTGTCAGTCCTGTGATGTCGTACGTACCCTGGGTGTCGGTTGACCCCGTTGATACCCAGTCACCCCAGGTTCCAACATCACTACGTTTGTGCCTCACCTCTGACGAATCGATGTCTACATTACCTGTGGATCCCACAGTCCAGCTGACTCGGAGTGTTGTAGAGCTTTGTGCGGTAACACCAACTGTCACACCGTAGGGTCGTTCTGGAATCAATTAAAAGATATATGTCATAAAACTGCTCAAAATTCATCATGATAGAAACTTTTTTTTTACTAAAAAAAACCGCCACGTAACAAGGCCATGAAGGCCACTCAGATTACGGGTTACATGATTGGAACTGTAACAGCAACTCTTCGCCCTAGGTCAGAAACATCATGATTGAGACCAGCCCAATTGCTCACTATGAGTGAGAACTAGCTGACCCAATAGGAGAAGCAGGGGTTACGAGGGCTGCTCGGGAGATTCCCTACCCCTATTTTGGCCGGAAAGGTTTGATCCGCTCGGGTGGATGTTCGCACATGTAGCGGGTTCTTTAACGTGCTTGGGGTGTTGCTCTCCCCGAACACGGGCCCCCATTTAACGTCCTGTCCGAAGGACGGTCCAATCCGAAGCTAGGTACTCATTTTCGCTTGAGTGAAGTGAGGAAAGTCGTGTAAAGTGCCTTTCCCAAGGGCACAAGATCGGTAACACAGCAGGCGGATTCGAACCCGCAACCTCTCGGTCACGGGCCGAAGAAACTACCACTGCGCTACACGGTCCCACACTTTGAAATAAAGAACTCTTTGGCAAAGGTGATAAACACAAGAATAATAGATAAGGTTATCTTTCATACCAAGCACAGCCAATGTTGCCGGTTGTGACGTAGCCGCAGGCCCAGCGGCGTTAGTGACAGTGCACGTGTACTGCCCGTTGTCGTTCCGCACTACGCTACTGATGGTCAGGGTGCTGATGACTGTGTACGGGTCACTCCCTGGGTTTGTATGTATATCGTGACGTCCTTCGTCAGTCAATCCTGTACCGTTATGTGACCAGCTGACGCTCCCTAGCGGCTCACCATCACCTGTGCAGTTGAAGGAGGCTGTCTGTCCCAGGGGGATCCTCTTGTCCTGGGGCTGTTGTGTAACCGTCGGTGATACTGGAAAAGACGAACAAATTTTCATCACGGAGGAACACGCGACAACGTAACGTACTAACGTACTAGGAAGTGTCAAGGCCACAGATAAAGCACATACTGGTCAAACCAACAGATGGTTGTAAGCATAGTTTAACATACTAGTTGCTTTGATCTTTTTAATCTTTTGAAAGCAGGATTTCGTATGTTACTGTATCTATATG
>NC_049993.1:8478674-8481910 GCF_000003815.2 Branchiostoma floridae | reverse complement strand
TTTGATCTTTTTAATCTTTTGAAAGCAGGATTTCGTATGTTACTGTATCTATATGATGGGCAGCTCTTCGCTTTTTGAAGCTGCAGGTACACTAACAAACACGCCACATAACGTCATATGTACTCTGCGCCTACTTTGTTTACAGAGTGTTCCTGTCCATGGCGTCTCGCACCCAGAAGAACAGGTTCCCGATGTAGAGTCACAGCTGTCGCCACCACTGCAATGTCCACAAACTGCGTTGGGAAAAACACAGAGACCTTCTTTCCATGGCGTAGCGACAATATAATCTTCTGATACTCAAGTTGCCTATTTTCGTGCTGATTTGTATTTGTTCCAAAAGCACTTAAACAGACATCTGCAAGTATGTGGTTAATATTAGTGGAGTAAGTGGGATTATCAAGGTATACGTATACTTAACATTACGCGACAAGATTATGTATAGAGTTTTTCCTTACAAAGTTTCTACATACCTGTGCATGCTGTTCCATCCCCATGGTACCCAGGGTTACAGGTACATGTGAAGGATCCGGGTGTGTTAGTGCAGTTGGCATGTTGATCACAGTTGTGGGCGCCTGTGTCACACTCATCTACATCTGCAGATAGGTACAAACAGAGGGTGAAATACGTTACGTAAGCACATCGTCTACAGCGTTCAGATGCTGAATGAAGATCTCAGCCAAGTTCACTTATTGATACCCCACTCCCTCACGCTTAATATTATCTTTGCAGGACTACATAATTGCAGCAGCTAAGGAATCCGGCAATTCTGAATCACCTTTATAGCAATGTAGAACCACACACATTAAGATTCATAACGAAATGGTCACGGTCCTATCACAAGAAAATACTGGAAGTAGGTTTACGTCTCACGCAGAAATATAGATATTTTTGCAGTGTAAAATGTAGTACAAGTAATACCAGATAGTACCTGTCTGACACGTCTCTCCAGCCCACTCAGATGTACACACACAGCTAAAACTATCGTATCCGATGTCGGTACAGGTGCCTCCATGTTGACATGGACTGATGGAGCAAGGTTCTGTAAGAGATCACTCAAGTTTTTATGAAACGTTCTGTTATCAGGCTGGTAAATGACTGGATAACAAAGCTATTTAATGTTCATAGCCACATGTATTCAGGAGTCGTCGTTTCGATGGTTGTAATGTTTGTTATGGCACTGGCTGCAAATTGAACCAGTTATTACCCTGAAAGACGAAAGACGGTCATCGAATTCGAAACGTTGACTTTACAGATGTGGTTGTTATCCAGTTCTTGCTTTATTAGCTTCAACAAAAGAACAACACGTGAACTCAACCGAAACGCTCTGTCTTTGTTACACATACAGATATATAATGTCTATATTTGGTCATTTCACAAATGTCTATTCGGCCAAATACATTGCATTATAGTTGTATCTTAAGTTATGAACTCACACTACTATGATTTACTCACCTTTCCTGTGGTAGTAGTCGTTGTTCCCGTTATACCCTAAAGCAGAGGGATCAGTATCCTTACTCGCCCTGCTGAGAATACATAACGTGCGGGGCCTGTCGTAGTCAAAAGACCTACAGGTCCCGGCGGGTACAGCTGACGTCCCCTGGAGACACCGGACTGCACATTCTCCCGGAGTGATGCCGCCGATTGGCTCGTCATTATATCCGCTCAAAGCCTTGTTGTCGTTCTTCTCGAACATACTGCCCTCTGAAAAATATACAGGTAAAGAAATGATTTCATGAGGTGTTGACTATATTTTCTAAATATATTGATGGATTAGTCACAAAATATAATTCTAGATAACTATGGAAGTACGCCCAAAAGCAGTTACTCAAGCAACTGGTATGATTTTGATCCAGTTTATTGAGTAACTACTTTTGGCGTACATATATGGATGCCTGGATGGCTAACCCTCATCGTCGTAACTATGGAAGGAACGGAAGAAACAAAATGGGAACAGTTGAGCATTTGCACGTAACAATTTACGTTCCGAAGTTTTAAACCTAAATACTGCATTGAGGCAACACAACATTTTCAAATTTGTTTGCTGTGAAATACTGTCACCTGGGACTCTGATTAAGTATAGACATATCGAACGATGTGCACGTGTCTATATTCTCACCTTTCCTCCGGTAGTAGTTGTAATCGCTGTTTCCATCCAATTCCAAACCAGCACTCCTACTAAGCTGACATGTTGAAGTGCTGATCCGGTAATCAAACGACAGACATTCCCCCAGGCCGACAGCAGCTGTCCCCTCCAGACACCTCAGTGCGCAGTCTCCGGGGGTGATGTTGGGGATGACGTCATCGTCATGGTCAGGTAAGACTTGTCCGGTATGGAGGTCAAACAGGTCACTGATTTCTGAATTACAAAAATTATAATTACAATTCTAACAGAGCTTTACAGGCATAGTTTCCTAGTTGGGCCACAGCAAGTAAAATGACATCAGTGCGCTGATTTACGAAAAAAAAAGAAAAAGAAAGGAAAAGTAACTCCCGGGATTGTCAACATTACGAGAAGGAACCAATATGGAAAAACATGTCGTGTGGTAGCCTTGATCGATCGCACATGTAGAAGTGACACTAGTGATGTACTAATTGTAAAATTGACAGTAGTGAAGTAAAAGTAGCCATCACCGTAGTTAGTTAGTTCAATAGCAAGATTAAAGCGGTGCCAATGTGGTAGCCATGACTGTAGTTTTAGCTTGGTACAAATTGATACCAGTCTACCACACTAGTGCCACTTGGTGCACCTCTTGAATACAGAAATAGAGATACTTGTTGGCACTTGGCTGTGACACCATACTTTGTCGGTTGAACTTGTTACAACGTTTACGGTGTCTATGTTGAAAATCCTTTTCTTCTCATTTTCGCATTGGATTTGCAGTCTGCAGAGGTTTTCATCCATAAAAGTTACTTGCTGTGGCATTACTTGAATCAAACATTTACCACACTTTGTAATCAGACCACTTACATATCCAGGGGTTATTGACAAAAACATCAAGGCAAAATCTCCTCTACAACGTATATGCCGCTGAACATTTTCATGATTTCGTAAGTGGTGACTGCATTAAACCCTACTTGATTTGTGTCAGATTTGGTTTCAAAGATTGTAAAGATTGTAAGGTTAAATCATAAAGAACTGTACACTAACGATAGGAAGGGAAACTCATATACTTACTTGATTACAAAACGGCGCGATCATAACCTCTTTAGCCGTTTGTCTTCGGTATTTAATCCAT
>NC_049993.1:8472277-8473397 GCF_000003815.2 Branchiostoma floridae | reverse complement strand
CGAGAATGAACTCTTCATTATGCACTTCCAGTTAAAATGGACCAGTTCAAAAACATTTCCATTAATCACCCGGCCCAAAATGAAAAAGACATAATTTCTTATCACCACGCCAATTCAAAATTGATTTGCAAAGTAAATCCCCCCTCCGTGAAAGAACTGACTCTCCCAGCAACACCCTTATGTAAAGGTGAGCAGTCGCACTTTATCTAGAAGGACTTTTGTATAATCGACCTAAGATGAATAATAAATCACTCCGGCAAGAATGGACTCTTCCATCGCACCCTGTGTAAAATAGCAAAAATAGACTAGTCCAGAAAAACTTCCACTCAAAACATGGGCCTTTGTATAATCAACCCAGTCCAAAATTGAATTAAAAAAAATTCTGGTCATTCCGCCCATGATGACAGAGATTAATCTATTTAAAGATGTGACAGGAAGAACATCAGGAAAGGAAGATATTCCAACCGATACAGGTGGCAATAGTGAAATGTAATCCACCCAACTGTTTAGCCACAGTCGACACTGTAGGGCTGATATCAATTAGGATTTTACCATGACCAATATTGACCGAAGGAGGCCATATATAATCCACCCATACCCGTGGTATGGGTGAAATAGAAATATTTCTGATAACTTTTATGGAAGTGGCAAAACGGAACATGATGAACATATATCCAGCGCAGGTGCCGCCATTTTGACACGGAAAAGGACAGCAAGGTCTGTGAAAAAAGCGGAAGGTCTAACCTTTGGCTTGGATTAAAATCACCTACTGCTGGCAAATTGAGAAGGTTATGGGATTAAGTAGGCGTTTTCTAAATCCCCGGTCACATATATAACACGGTTTACCGCGATGGGATTTCATACGCGTAATAGCGCTGTACGTCGTACGTTTGGGAATAATCGGGCGCAATACTTAGAACATATAAAGCCGTGGTCACAAACGTCGTAGGTCATCGTACGATGGGGTTAGCTGGCTCGTTCTCATTGAAATGTAAAAATTGCCTTTACGACTTGATGTGGAGCAAACTATAGCACAAACAGGGTAGGTTTCACTGAAAAATAAGCCCGATTTATTTTTCGAACAGCCCTGGACCTTTGCTTGCTTTTGACGCTTGCTTGC
>NC_049993.1:8449463-8472177 GCF_000003815.2 Branchiostoma floridae | reverse complement strand
TAATGCCCTCTTCTCCTTATGCGCGATTGCGATCTGTCGACGAGTCTGCTAGCTCTTATTTACCAGGTCGCATGACCCTGATGCCGACGAAGTAATGGCTGAGTTCCCCCTTCCCGTCAGGGTCATGCCTCCTCGTAATTTAAAGCTCGCAGACTCATCGTCCGATCGAATCGCGCCTAATGTGAAGGGGGTATAACGAGTCAGGCTTTTTCGAAAATCATATTTTGCTTTCTTTTGATGATATGCTATCAAGAAAAAATACCATCAGACAAAAATCATATCATAAACATTATATCATAAGCCGGCCTTTCTGTTCAAGTTTCCTCGTGGTTATGGTTATGGTAAACTGACCCGAAACAGGCGAGTGCTGAGATCTGATCTAATTATGAACCCACGAGTATGTAGCTATCAAACAAATGCATGCATCACCTGTGCGTGATACTGAATCTGCCACGTGGAAAATATTGCCTTGAACACAGGCTCTTCTACGGGCTCTTGTTCTCGGGTTGCTACAGTGAACAGTTGCAACTGATATAGTTTCTTTTTTCGTCAACAACGACAATATCAGGGGAAACTGAAACCATGACCACATGCTAAGAATCTATAAATCTTTAACTTCATCAGTAGAAAAAATGTCCGTAATGAAGTCTGATATGGGGGCAATAAAAATCGTACGACGGTGGAGAAAGTTTGAACATGTTCAAAATCTATTTCAGCTCTATTTTCGTCATAGGATGCTCCCCGATGTACTATGATTCAACTGCGATTGACGCAGGTACGCTCTTATGACCTCATCGTACGATGCATTACGATTCTTGTGACCACAACTTTGTATATTTAAACCATTGCTTCCGATTCTTCCCCGACTTACGACGTACTGCGCTTTTACCAAGCATAAAATCGCCATCGCAGTCAATCGTACGATTCTTGTGACCGGGGCTTAACTGATTTATCTGCGATCTACTGCGATCATCGTGCAATATACGGTATATCTATGGCAGTTACATCGTGCGATGTGACAGGGACTTAAGGAAAATGTATTTGGCTGTATTGGTAACGTTAATGAAATAATAAGTCATATAGAACAAGCGTTCGGAGGTCATTGACCCGTGCCTCTACCCCCTTAGACTATCAATAAAACATGTATCAAAAGGATTGACATGAAATGCTGCAGTCCCCGGAAAAGCTGCTAGGGTACGAAAATTTGATTTCTTTGGTACGTTAATACATATATGTAGCAACATAAAAGATTCAAAGCAATCAAGCTATCAAGAGGATATTAATGTAAAGGTGCGGAAATACATAGACGTAACAAAAACAATGATTATGCAAATCAAGTCGTAATTTTGATCATCTGGATATTCTTCGAGAGGTTGGAGCAAAGTTTCTGCATTTTTTATATGTTAACCCTATTCAGACGGGGGGGGGGGGCTTTTGAGGCCTGCGCCAACTTCGATGTCCTATAACGCAAGAACGCCTTACGCTAAAGCCACCAAATTTGTTGAGTTTTCCCAAAATATTGTTGGCAACAATTTTGCGAAGTTTGACAAATTTCCCATTTTTTCGTGTTGCCATGGCAACCGTTTGTTGACAGGCAGTTTTGCCAAAAATCACTATTTTTGGTATAACAATGTATTTTTCACATTTATTTGCTATATTACTGCTATTTTGTTACATAAATAAAATCCTATATTATTTAGCATATCTTTCATAATTATATATGCATAAATTATGCTAATTTGCTGACGTCATCAGCCCAAAATCCAAGATGGCGGACCGTATGGCCAGATCAAGAATAACAAGCTAATTATCCCTTAAAATTTGTAACCACCTGGTATTTTTTCATCAAAAACCATATAAATGAATTAATTTAGTCTATTTCCATTGCCCTTTGTGATTATTTGTTGCAAAAAAGTACTTTAAAAAATTCAAGGTGGTGGATATAATATGACGGAGCCTAACTCGTATCTTAGATGTGCATGACGTCATTTTGTGACGTCATTATAACGTCATCGATGTTGCTATTGGCAATACAAGTCGTAATAAACATTATTATTCTGTTATCTGCACTTGATGTTACATTTTTTGTAGTATAACTTGAAGTTTTCTTAGAATACCCTTTTTTCATGGGTCCGGCCAATATAATCAAATTGATGACGTCATAATTACGTCATCTTACGTCAACGTAACATCAAACGTCAAATACTAGTCAGATATTATGTCGATATCATGTCCTGAAAATTTGGTGGCCCTACGGCACGTTGTTCAAGAGTTAGAGGACTTAGAAGTGGCGGGCCTCAAAAGCCCCCCGTCCAGGGATTACCAAAAAAGCCCGGTCTGAATAGGGTTAGGCAACTGAGGCCAGATCGTCCGTAAAGTCCAAATCAATGAATTTTTGAGCAAGGTATCTTCAACTTCTACGTGGACTGATTTCTATACCTTCTATACCAATGATGAATGAATATGGTAACTGCTGTATCATTTGTGTTTGTCGTCAATTATGAAAATAAGGTTCTCATTTGCATAAACTATGTTACTTGATCATCTCCTCCGCCAAGCAACAGACGTACACACTCTATCTAAAAAAAGGGTTGTATCGCATTTTCTAATAATTTATGCAAATGAGGACCACACACACACACACACACACACGCACACACACACACACACACACACACACACACAAACACGCATGCACACACACATACACAAATACACACACACACACACACAAATACACACGTATTTATAGCCTGGGTACGATCCGGGTAGTAGTTCGCACCGATGTTCGCTTTTGGAACAGCAGAAATGCGACTGTATATAGTGTATAAATGAATGCCAGAGCTAGAAATGACTGCATATAGTGTATGATAAACCGGAGCGAACTACTAGTACTTTTCGAATGGAACCCAGGCTTCCGTAATTATGGAACAAGATCCATTACTATTAAGCCTTCAAGCAGATTATACGCGACCCTTATTTAAGTAAATCAACTCACCGTTCCTTTGGTAATAGTCGAAGTCATCAGTAGGTATTAAATTTGTATTTTCGTCATCATCGTTGAACCTGCTCAATATGCACTGAACAGGATTTCCACCTTTCTTGTAGTCAAAGGACCTGCACTGTCCCAGAGTGACTCCTGTTGACCCCTGTAGGCAGAGCCGGGCGCACTCCTCTCGAGTGATGCTGTCTATAGTTTCATGGTTATTCTGATCCAACCCCTCGTTTTCTGTCATCGTGAAGTAACTTACGAAGTCTGTAAAAATGGACATAATAATAAATACATTACCTGATTCCATGCTAAGTTTAGCCTCTATGATATTGTGACCTTCTTGAAGCACACGAAATACTTTTATTTAGTTCAAAAACTTTAAAAGACTTGACACGATGATGCATGATGATCACAAACGGGGTAAGGTGATAAAAGCTTATAATATGAAACTGAAAGTCTGTAAATCATCTCTCATGGCAGGTCGTTGTCAGGCTCTCAGAGGAACCCCTCCCTTACTACATGTATACTACATGAAGAATGTGGCAATTTTAGAGTCATATCATGATTGTTTTGTGCACTGTGCATTGTCAAATCAATGAGCTAATGCTGGACACTACAGGTTAAGTATGTTACCCTCTCCTTACCCTACCCTGTCCGAATGTGTCAAAAGAATAACTCTCTCTTTAATGCACATAAATTATTTTATAAAACAACTAAAAATGCAAATGGAAAACCTATCAACGCGGAGTGTTCTAAAACACTTAACTATCATTTCCAAAGTACTTCTGTGTAAACGTGGACTATTCCGAAAATAATGAAGACCCAAGCTAAAAAAAGGCGTCCGAGTTTTATCTGTGACTATTTCAGTAACAATCCCACCTGGTTTCAGATCACTTCACTGTAATACCAGGGCGAAAGAGCCAAAGATGTACCTTTTTGTGTTCGAAATAGCTACATATAGAAGCATAGTTGTCTTGTGTTTTTCTGCAACGTCACATAATTGTGATGTACATTAGCGATGTCGGAAATGAAAGCAGCTGTTGAGAGTTAAGTTATAGAACAAGATTATCACCCACCTGACGACACCACTGTAAAAATACAGAGGATTACAGCAACGACGGCTGGTCCTGGTAGAAACGGACGAAGCTTTGTGCTATAGACATCCAAGATACTCCCCATGTTGATATAGGGTGATCACATTGCACTTTCCCTCGGTAAGTTTCTCGTCTCAGTTAATATAACGCAGGAAAAAAAATTTGTTCCCGGTCACTATTTTTTTCTGCTGTAACTTCCTCCTGTAGTTTGTGCAGTGCGCTTGCGCGGCGACACAGCAAATAGTAGTGACGCCCTGAACCTAAGTAAAACATTAACCCAAACGCCAGCAGAAACAATGTAACCTTAGGTAAACACAAACCCGCCCACAAACACATATTTCCGTGGGTAGCACATATCTGAATCGGTAAGTTATGGATGGACGCATCAGTCCAAATTGGAAGATTCTGAAAATCGCCAATCAACGCTATGCACTGCTAAATCGACGAAAAAAACAACAGAATGATGAAAATAATCAGTGTTTGCCGTCCCTCCCCTCAAAAGGTACAGGTCGTGAAAGTTATCTAAACCTGTACACTGAGCGATGTTTGCCGTCGCCTGCATGATCATAAATTTGATCATAAATAAGTTTCACTTCAACTAGCACGACATTGTCGCCTTTATGCAGTTGACGCTACGCCTCTTTTTAAAGGAACCCTACCTCCCCTTGTGGAACTAACAATACCTTTAAAAATACGACACCAATAGGTTTGTTTGAGGCAACACCTCTAGTTGAATTCAATTAGGGCACACTGCCATAAATTTATGGATGGCATCTACGCTTATTGATTTTCGTCTGATCTAAAAGAAAGTGGCCATGCACATGTCGCCCAATATCGGTCAATCAGAATTTTTATGCCTGCTAGTCAGGATTCTGCTCTCCGGGGTAAGGTCGAGGCATGGGCCACAGCGCCCTTGTTTCCTCTTTACACAAGAGTGGCAATATAAACATGACTGAAATGGCGAGGTTGTCTCTTACAGTCTTACGGGAGGTAAACATGTGACAAAACAAGCCTGGGAAATAATGGGTTGGATGTTTACGTTTAGTCCTGTGGTTTAGCAGCATTTTTGTGATGTATTTTTTTCGCCCTTGCGCATTAGTTTTTGGGTCTCCAGAGGACGTCGTCCATAAAACTAAGTCGGTGTGGCCTTAACTTATATCAGTCTTGCTGCAAATACACCCGATATATTAATGAATACAACGGACATGTTATATAATTTTTTTCAGTACACACGAGACGGACCTGTTGAATAACAATGGTAGTTGTGAGAAAACTGATCTGTGCACATGCAGTGTTGCAGAAACACATCGGTTCAGATGACAAACACCCGATGTCAAACAAGCATTCCGACACGTTACAACAAATCAGACCCAGTCACAACACGAGCATAAGGGTCATATAAGTTCCAAGCATGTCCAATATAATGTGCTGCTGTAGATAAACAAGTCACATGTGCAAAGTTGACTCAGTATGCTCTCCACTCCAATGCGATGTATGCATGTTTGTCAAATGGACTTTCTTCATTTATAGTGAATGCCCTGGGCCTTGAAACACATTAATTAAATTAATCAATTTGATTAATACAATAGATTACTAGTATTGTCTCCACAATCCATGATTTTGTTTCATAAAAGAACATCTCATACATGAAGATGTCTCTCTCCGAGGCTATCGTTTAAAGTTGCCGTAGTTTAAAATGTAGAGTACTGACCCAAGCCAAGTGAGTACTTTCCCACTTGGCGAACGTTACGTGTACAGCAAATACACCGCTATGTTTGCCTCGACAATCTACAAAAGACCTGTTTTACGCACATAAATCAAAGGCTTATTTAGTTAATGTCAGTAACAGGTTCCAATAGCTACTCGACAGCTCACCTCGGTTGACCTTATTTGGTGGTGAAAAACTTAGACTTATGTCCACTGACAACAGTTTACCGTTACGGTAGGAATTTCGATTATGTTGACGTTAATCTTAGTACTTTTCTGTATCCTGTTTTATGAATTCTACGTCATCTAACTATTGCAGCAAATTGTGGCAAGACTTCAGGAATCAAGCAAATACAACTTTACGAATGTAGGGGATGGGCGACAATTTTATGCAGACTACTAATTATCAATAAACTTTCTCTAGTCTTCATTGGTCTATCAAAGTTACGTATATATATATATATATATATATATATATATATATATATATTAATATATATTCGTACACACAGATAGACATCAGGACAATATTTTGTAAATAACCATGAAATTTCATATGACTTGGTATGTTACACAATGAGGGATAAACGGTCCTCCAACTTCGTAAAAAGCACGTGCCTCCACAGTATTTGGGTCAGAATATATATAGCTTAAGTGTCAAATGAAATAATCAATAGAAAATTGACAATGCAACACAGAATGTTATCCTATAGTATAAATCGATCATTTCGTAGATCCTATTATGTAATTCTATCTCTATGGCTACTGATTACCTTTACATTATGAGGAGTACAACTCCGGTCCTTTAGTTGGAAAATAACAATAAGAACTGTTTACAACTGATGCATAACAATTAATGACTCGATCACACAACATGCTTTACAACACTGAACAAACTAAACAAACTGTTCAGCTTAGTTTTAAAGACCGTGCCATGATGTTCTTTGTGATGGTGCCGTTGCTCACCTAGGAACACAGTTCAGTCTCCGTAATCGGACGTAGCGGTTGTAGGTCTACCTCAGCAGTGATGTGTAATGCTGTGTCAGAAAAAAAACGAATTAAGTCATTCAGACTTATTACCTACTGTATTTAGTAACGTTTACGAAAATCGACACTTCTTATAAGGTAGCCACCTGGGAATCTTGGAGTGTCCTATCCAGGCTTGACTTGAGTTGAGGAAAGCTCGGCCTGTCCTCAGGTAAGGTCTTCCAGCATGTTGTCATTATTGAGTAGCTACATACAGCCAAAACAAACAATATCATGTTAATATTCACACACACACACACACACAAAAACACACACTTACACACTAACACACACACAGACACAAGCACAGGCATACACACATGTAAACACACACACATACGCACACATACACACACGTGAACACACATACAAACACACATACATGTAAGTACACAATGTATTCTGATTTGAAATGTCATATTCATCAAACTACATTAATGTTATGGTCGAAGAAAGGACATTTGCGCTTTATGTACATTTCGTCCGGACATGGCACGGGTTTCTCCAGCCGGCCGCCGCCTTTGATCATGTCCATCATCCTCTTGCCGTTCATCCCTTCGTAAGGCTGTTTACCTGAGACGATATCAAGAAATGATTCATGATAATCATTATGCTGCATACCCATTCAACATACCATCATCACCCGATATAGGACGAAGTCCTAGCATTTCTTCTCGATCGAGATACTCTCACGTTACTTTTTACTTTTTAAAACTAACATGTTATATCCATAAATTGTACTGCAGGTTTTTGCATTACGTCTCTTCACGCACTTAATAATCAGAATTACCCAGAGTGATGATCTCCCACAAAAGGACTCCAAAGGACCACCTGTAAATGCAAAACAGATCCATCTAAGCCTGTGATGCTAATACAGAAAAAAACGTTTCCGCTGATAACATTAGAAATTAACCAATTGCAATCTCGTTACCTGACTATGATTGACTAAACGCAGCACTACTTAGTGCTTAAACTACAAACCGTTGACCACAAGAAATACATTTTTGGCTCGCTTGCTTACAAAATACATGATATTTTGTGTCTCAGTACCAGTGGGAAATGTAAGCATGTGTTACTTATTGCTTATGGTCATTTATCTCTGTTCTATATTGTGGTCACCTGTTCATAGCGGTCAAATTTGGCCAGTCCCTCGTGAGTCTGTTAGGCCCCCATTCCACTTGACGGCGCTCTGACGGCGCTCTCACGGCGATGACAAATTTGCCCCATCGCCGTGAAAGCGCCGCGATGGCAGAAAAAGCTGCTCTAGTGGAATCTTTACTGCGACGCCAGCGCGCTCTCAGCGCGACGGACAACTTAAAAGTCAGCAACTTTTATGGGCTGCCAAAGACTTAAAAGATGTATTTTATTGTCCACTAATTCATACCTTTACGTCTTATGCAGTTTTAAATTATAAAATGAAGGCTGTTAACAAATCCCATTTTGCTCACTGTACAGGGCTCAGCGTGAGTCTAAGATAACCCATACGTTTGATTTGCTGGCTTTAAAAAAATTAAATTTGCCATGTAACTTATTCAAAATGAATATCATTATCATGCCACGTTATTATGGTAAATTATAAGATAGTGAAACGATTTGATGTATTGAAAATAAGTCTTCCATAATCTCAATCTACAGGTTAAGAACATGAAAACTAAAATGTTATTATGTTGACATTTAAAAAATAAGTCAAGACATAATAATAGTGTTCTTGATTATTCCATCTCAGTTTATTCATTGTAAATCATTTGTACTTTTTAAAAACATTTCTCCGATTTCTTTTTCGCCAATTTATGTTATATCTAATCTGGAGAAATCATGTGATACAAAACGCTGAATAAAAGCATTGTATGTGTAGTTATCCAATTTGTATTACCCATGATTTTAATTAAGAAGTGATTCATGACACAAAAGTAAGATTTGACAAAGAAATTCATCAAAATATACTTCTTCAAGAATAAAGATTGTATGAACTATAGTTGAGAGCGCAGCGAGAGCGCGGTGAGATCGCCGTCCCTGTGGAATGTGTCCTATCATTTACCATTGTTCAGCCCTATTGGTACTCTCAGCGCTCTCTCTGCGCTCTCATGGCGCTCTCATGGCGATCATTGTTGCATCGCCATCCTCGGCGCTCTCATGGCGATGGTTTGGCAGGGCTCCATACCATCGTCGTGGTGACGGCGCTCTCGCGGCGATGGCACTTCCACCGTGCTCTCACGGCGCTCTCACCGCGCTCTCACGGCGCTCCCACGGCGACCTTGGCGATTTCACCGCGCTCTCACCGCGATGGTCAAATTTGCCATCGCCGTGAGAGCGCCGCGAGAGCGCCGTCCCAGTGGAATGGGGGTATAAGGTACAGGTTTGGCTATATCTTATTATTTTTCAAAGTGGTTTAAGACATTTGACTTGTTAACTCTTTCAATATAACATTCGTTTTTAGTCTACATAATAGTGTTATACATGGTAGTTCAATCATACATGTATTACAGTATGAATGGTACTCACACGTCACTCTGGGATGTATACACGTTGTAGAACAGAGACTCATACGCCATCCATCGTAAGGGCAACTTGCTCTGTAATAAAATTGTCTTTTAAACCTTTTACAAGAGATTACCAGTGTGTGAAAGAATTTGTAAATATTGTACATCTAAAGCAGTGGGAGACGAGACACACTTCATTTCCAAATGTTCATTCAACGAAACCGAAAGAATCACTCTGTTTAGAGAAGTCACAAAGTATTATCCCAACTTCCCCACATTGACAGACGAACAGAAAGCTACTTTTCTCTTGAAATCGCAGAACCCACAAATTCTAGAAAATGTGGGGCTTTTCGTCTCCCTCTGCTTCCAAAAAAGAAGTCAAACCCAACCTGTTTAGAAATAGCCAACACTAGTATTAGATTAGAATATTATTTATGGCTGTCCATTGTCACTAAGTGTATACCATGTACATGAACTTGCAATTAGCCCTCGGGCACGAACTTGCAAATAAACTTCCAATTTAATTCGGCGTGTTGGAGTACAAATTACCTTTTGTCATAAACTACACATCAACAGCTACAATTATGTCTATACTATATAATGTAATAGTCCCTTCGATTGAGAAAAGAAGAATTTATTTCAGAATACAATTTTCTTATACAGCATTTTTACTTTTTAGAAAAAAAACTCGTGAAGATGTGGTGCATGCTCACCTTAGTGCTCTTCACGTATTCACTGCTCTCATAGATGTCCCGGGACAGTCCAAAGTCAGATACCTTAGCCACGAGGTTCTCCCCAAGAAGAATATTTCTTGCAGCCAGATCACGGTGTACACACTGAAATGATATGAATATTTGCACGTTTTATAATATGTTAAAATATGATATATATATATAACATGTTATGAAACGCACATATACAAGATATTATATATATCAAACTTAAGACACACATAAAACACTTCTTGTACTCAGGTTGTAATGCTTGGATGCTTGGTTAGTACGTATTGGTGTTTCATTAACAATGAATATATCGAAGAATACTTAATTCAAACTAGCGTGGTGTTTAGGACATACTTAACAAAGTTTGAAATAGCATACCTCCATAGCCGCCAGATGACTCATACCGTTTGCCACATCAATGCCAAACCTGATGAGTTGCTCCATGGGAAGCAGAGACAGAGGTACTGGTTGGTTCTCATACTCAGAGTCTATGTTGAGTTCGGCGGAGTTGGTGACCAGCCAGTCCTTCAGACATCCGTTAGAGGCGTACTCAACCACGATACTAAGAGCACCTATCAATATGTGCATACAGATATGTAGAAGTTGAGTCGGTATTGATTTCGTTCTGGTGCACTGTTCAGGTAAAAATGATTCTCAACACTTCTAAGAACACAATTAAAAACCTAAGTACAGTCTAATGAACTAACCGTCTTTTGTGCAAGCTCCAACCAATGAGATGATGTTCTCGTGTTGGCCGACGGTAACTAAGATGTCCAGTTCTCCCAGGAGGTCTCTTTTATCGCTGTCTGATGCCGAGTCTGTAACCAAAGATGTAACCGTTAAATGTAAAACATGGCCTATTACATCCATACAAAGATTGCAATGGTTGAAAAATATCAAGTTTGCTATCAGTATGTACTTGTTATAGCGTGATCTTTACTGAACTGTTATTCATTTCAGCATAGAATACATATGTGAAAGATGTTTACTGTGATGGCTAATGTTATGCCTAACCTCTGAGTGTCTTCACAGCAACAGCTTTGGTCACTCCACGATTTCGAACTTCACCAAGTCGCACCTCTCCAAACTGGCCCCTGCCAAGCCGCTTTCCGAGCTTCAAGTTCGCTCTAGGGATTTCCCAGTAGTTCAGATTAGATGTTGAAACATCCGGATAAACCTGTACACAAATTAATTCTAAATGAATCACACTTTCATTGATGACAAAGACAGGAATTGCGTAACTTATGGATGAAACCCTATACATTCACGAAGAAATAGCAAATACTAAATAGAATGCCTCATTTATGTGCAAATATAGCATATTTCACTCTATCTCCATCCTGAAATACAAATATCGAAATGCTTTATATATATTTAGATGGGTCAGGTGCACGTGCATTACCGGCTTGGTTTGAGTCTTCAGTTCCATAAGAAGTGCTGTCAGTCTTGCTCTAGGCCCCGCCTTTGGGATAAGGTCCTTCAAAATGTCGTTGTTCATACCACGGAGCGCTCTCCCGTCGACGTCATGTTCTACACATTGCGATGATAAATATCAAACTCATTGTTCTTGCATTGTTATTTATAGAATAACGAAATGTCCAACGTACACACAACATTTGTGAGATCGAGAGTAAAATATCTTCCTCTTTTAAAGACTTACCTTCAAATAATTTGGTAAGCTCGTTTAAGCCATGAGCTTCAAGAAAGTTCTTGACGTCTTCAACAGTCACTACTTGTGATAGCCGCTTGTAGTCCTGGTAAGAATTGTATAATTGTAAAAATGAATTCAAAATGAGTCAAAATAAGAGCAATTTTATGTTCAGAACTCAGAACAAGAGAAGCAGTTTCTGACCTTCTGTTCGAAATCCCCATGTTCGAAAGCTTCATTCCGCCTTCCGCTCTCCGGATGATCCGGATGCTCTGCGAGTGTGATGTCTGTAAGTGCAACGTCTTTGTTGACTGTCTTCTGATTAGGTCCTTTCTGCCGTCTCCTATTGTTCAAGGCGAAACACATGTCATTGAAAACGAATGCAAGTAGTATCAGAAGTTCGGATAACAAATATATTGTCTCTAGAAATAAAATGAGAAATATGAAATGGTTCAAGTCATTTTGTTTACGATGGATAAATAACAATCATGAAAGACCGTTTGAAGAGAAATGTCAAGAATTTTCCAATGAAGAATAAAACCAATTGAAATCGTATCACGATGATTAGAAACGGATGATTTTGTTTTATTATCGTTACCTGAAGAAGATCAGTCCCGCAACCAAGATACAAAGTAGTGCAACCGCTGCCACTGTACCTCCGATGATCACTGGAACTGGCGAGCTAGCTGTTGCTACTTAGCATGTCAAAGATATTGATTAGTTCGTTGGTCATAGAATGAGGACGTTGTCGTAGCACAAAAAAGGTTGTTATTTTTCGTCAACAATTCATACAGCTGTTCTGGAAAGATAGTGATATTAAAATTGACCTCTCTAGATAGTATTACTATATGCTGTACTCGTCAGATCATGTACGTCATACTAATGTCTGATCTTATGACTGGTAAATAGAAGACATAATCTGCCTACCTGTTGTGACCGGCGTGCTGTACGCAGACGACGTGTGTTCCTTGTAAAGGTAAGAAATGAATACGCATATCAATTTTATTTTAAAAATACATATCTGTGTTTTTGTATGGCTCATGTCATAAAATGATTAACCGCTTAATGATGACAAAGGAACTGTCGCGTGGAAATTTGCATAGTATAACAAGTAGAAGCAGGAACAGATCATGAGATTCCTGATATGATATAAGATCTTCTGATGAATCTAAGGGTCATGTCATGTTGAAGATAATTGCCAACACACTTCATGGCAATGACAATTTACCTGTGAAGTTGCCCTTTTTCTCCTCCTCCCCTGACTGGTATCCACGTGTGCACGGATGACAGTGGTGTAGGTGGATCCCGGAGACAGTTCCTTGTTGCCCGGCTCTGGTGCACTGTTTACTACACCGACCTGGCAACACGGGTCCGTGCAGTCCTCTCCGCTTCCTAACGTGATGGGGTCGCTTTCAACGTTGTCCCTGTAGAAAGTAAACAAATATCACCACACGATAAACTTCTATACTGCTTATATCATAGTGACACCATCAACGTGTTATTGCCGCCAATAGACATGGTAGCCTTTGTATTATTCCAATACTCACCCGGAAAACGCCTTTGCAACATACGGTACAGTTCTGCCTTCCTCCGTTGCCGTCGACGTTAGGATGTCATTTGGATCTCCCAGTCTTATAGTCAGGTCATCAATTGTTTCCCCTGTATCCATTCTTACAACGATGACTTGGTAACAGCTGCATGGAAGAAGTAAAAACTTTAACTGTGGTATTACATCAAGAATGTGAGACAGTGTTTTGTCTCAGCAGATAGAGCAGTCTATATCGCTACTACAGGAATATAGGCAGCCAAAAACAATTAACATATTATCTGATCTTTGAAAAGATGATCTACTTCGACTTTAATGATGCTTTAACATTTCCATCTATTGCAGTGCATTCCTTTTCATCATCATCATCATCATCATCCTTTTCCCTTTATTTAATACATGGTCGATTCGGCTTTGGATGATAAGTGCAAATAGTACTGCATTATGTTGTTTTTCATTTTCAAATATCTGTTGTCACCTCATTGGTCCGCTCCGTTGGCTTACTTGAGGCAGGGACACATGAAATGAACTGCTTGTTGGGATGTAATCCGTCAGATTTACCGTGGGGACTAACGTAGGTGGCTCTGGTGGAAACAAGCAACAATGCATCGTGAAAGTTATGTTGTTTTGGGCTCGTTCCTTCAGTTGTCTATATCCCTTACATAATGTACATCAATGATTTTCCAGGCACTAATCCGCACACAAGAAGTATTGCTGTGTTGCAAAAGAGCGCAAACACACACACACACACACACACACACATGTATACATATACATATATACCTTTTCGCTCTACTCTGCACATGATCTCTTCACTGCCTTCTCCCTCCGCACAGGTTTTTGCCCGAACTGTGACGTGGATTAAGGAGTAGGCAGGAAGGTTAGATAAAGATTCTGTCCATTCCTGGTCTGGTCCTGATGACGTAAGGACAGGCTCCTGTTCATCAGCAGAAACGAGTCCGATGTCCAGTCGTGTGGCAGTGACGACCACCTATTGAAGGACAAAATACATGCTGAAAGGGACAAAAGTACTAGTCCCAATAAAATATGGTCTGCATATACATTCGTAATGTGTTGGTTGAAAGATGATAAATTGAATTTCATCTGACAATTCTTACCGAATAGCCTGTGATATATCCCCTGTCTCCAGATGGTTCAGTCCAGTTAACACCACACATACCTTCCTGTGTCTTCTTGGAGATAAGCGGTGCTGTCGGGCCTGAATGGAAAACGTCTCCATGACATACAACTTACAACTAAATGAGCCCTTTCATGTTTTTTCGTTAGGAGCATAGGGGACGAATTGATGCTGAATGTTTACCAGAAACGTTCTCATGATAAGTGATATGCATATATGTCGTCAGGGAAAGGGGACCATACTTACATCCGTCACTTGTCTGACTTTCTGCAGAAGTGCTGACCTCCCCAACATGCAGGTTGTTATATGCAGAAACCTGTAGGAGCAGCGATTTACAATTAGATATCTTATTTCATACCCATACCAATATACGTCAGTCTACTAGTAGGTACCTAGTATGTGACTATACATACATGATAAAAGATACATACATGTGATACTAGATCAAAATGATAAAAGGGATAGATGACTTCATCTATTTCTTACCATTAAAGAATATCTCTGGGCAGGTTCAAGACCCCGTGCGACATCGTTCTCTGACATCACGTAGATCATCTCCTCACTATCCAGACCCTGTGTGATGTTATGCTCGTAGATGACGCTGCCCTGCTGCTGTAGCTTCAGGTTATACCCACGTAGTTCCCCGTACACGTGATGTGGTCGCCGCCATCTCGCCTGCAGCTCGACTGTCCTGGGCTGATTGGCGGTTTCACAGTTGCAGGGATTTACGTCTGCTAACTCGACTGATGCTGGTTCTGTGGGAGCTACGGAAATATTTAAGCGAAACGTCATTTAAAGGCCGTCAAATTGAAAGCAGACGATACATACGAAAAAACAGCAAACCAGCAACGCCAAAAAGTAGGTGCTCAAGCTACTGGATATGATTTTGGAAACGGTCGGCCGTTTCAGACGCCATCCGATGTCTTTTATCAGTGACACTGACGTAAGACATTGGATGGTGTCTGAAACGTCTGACCGTTTCCAAAAACATATCCAGTTGCTTGAGTTACTGCTTTTTGGCGTATCTTATTACCTGGATGTGTAACCTTAATCGACAAAGCAAACCAACAAGCTACATGACACAGACGATTAGTACCAACTACTAAGTGAATCCTAAGTTAGAGAGTGACAAGAGACCAGGTAGTTATTACGCACTTCAATTATACACTTCATTGATTTGACTTCATAGATTTGACTTTGTCTTTCTTTCTGAAATTTCAAAAGAAATCTTGCATCCTTTCCAAAGAAGGGAGAACTTCAGCGACAGAAGTACAGAAGGCTTTGATACACTTACTGGACTCCGTCGTCCTCGCATTTATACAGTCGGTGTAGTCACCTGGCCCGGCACTAGTGTATGCACGAACCCTGAAGCTGTAGTTGGTGTAGGGAATCAGACCGGGAAACGTCACGGATGTGGTGCTGTCTGTTGTGTTCCACTCATGGGTCAACTGGGCGTCCGAGCAAACTGTAGTCGGTCCGTACTGAATGTAGTAGTTGGTGATGACTCCGTTTGTCAAGACGGGCTCACGCCAGGAGAGGCTGATGGAGCGATCAGAAATCGAAGAGGCTTCCAGATTGAACGGAGGCCCCGGAGGTCCTGTAAGATATCGGGCAAGGTTCTGTGAACTGTTCTTGTTGTATCCGCGAATAGTTTCAAACTGAGAAAGAGAGCGAAATTTGTCAAATTCTTATTCGGCCATATATTCGGCACATTATAGTTGTGACTTGGAAATATTAATTCGTACAACTAGACGTATATACTCACTTTTCCTGTGGTAGTAGTCGCTGTTCCCGTTATTTCCTAAAGCAGAGGGATCAGTATCCTTACTCGCTGTACTGAGAATACATAACGTGCGGAGCCTGTCGTAGTCAAAAGACCTACAGGTCCCGGCGGGTACAGTTGACGTCCCCTGGAGACACCGGACTGCACATTCACCCGGGCTGATACCGCTGATTGGCTGGTCATTATGACCGCTCAAAGCCTTCTTGCTGTACTTCTCAAACATACTGCCCCCTAAAACACATTAAGAGAGCATCAAGGGGGATCGACTAGATCTAAGTTACATTGATATATTACTCAAAACATTTCTTGATATGATTTAAGAGATTTTTTTACTTAAATGCTTCATGTATGGAACAGAATATTTCCAAAGTGTCTCGATCAAAAGATTTACCTAAATTAAGATATACCTACATAGAATTCGAAGATAAATCTTTAGAAAACAACTACGGAAAATAGAGCGATGAACAGGTTTTCATATTCTCACCTTTCCTCTGGTAGTAGTTGTAACCGTTGTTCCCATCCAGTGCCAGACCCGAGCTCCTACTAAGCTGACATGTTGAAGTACTGACCCGGTAATCAAACGACAGACATTCCCCCAGGACGACAGCAGCTGTCCCCTCCAGACACCTCAGTGCGCAGTCTCCGGGGGTGATGTTGGGGATGACGTCATCGTCATGGTCAGGTAAGACTTGTCCGTTATGGAGGTCAAACAGGTCACTGATTTCTGAATTGCAAAATTTAAAAGTTTTCCATGTGAGAGGCATAGTTTCCTTGTTAATAAGTCAAACATTTCTGTTGCTTTGTAACAAAGCCGTCTAATCAGGAGGTATCAACAATAATATCTAGAAAAATAATCTCCTTATTCTAGTATCAACCGTTGGAATGTGGCGATTAAGCTCCAGTACATGTCGCTGAACATTTTTATACGTTTGTTTGCATACGTGATGGCTGCATGTAACCTTGAATGACTTGTGTTACATTTTATTTCAAAGATGGAAATTTCATGACGCGGGCTATTTGAAACAACAAATACATTTTTTGATAGGAAGGGAATCTATGTGCATGTACTTTCGCATAAAAAGTAAAGCGGCGCAATCATTAAACAACTACACAGGGAAGGCAACCTATGTGGGTCGATCGTCCTACAGTTTTTCAATCCATTATCTAGAACAAAACCAACAACACCAAAACAAAATGGAAGGAATAAATACTGTTGTTCTCGTCACAATCTGTAGTATCCTTTCATTACCTGTACACACCGTCCCCGAGCCCAGGTAACCGTCATCACAGGAACATGTGAAAGACCCAGGCGGCGTGTTTGTGCAGGTGGCGTGTTGGGCACAGTTGTGGGAGGAGGTAGAGCATTCGTCGATATCTGAAATGATGAAAGGTAAGATTGATTACATGTAATCGATTTGTGTTTGGAGTAATACAAGTATTCACTATTCCCCTATTGAGGAATCGGGAAACAGTGTAAGGTTAAGAAAGCGGAGAAACATAAAAATATTCTGTTTCTCACTGTAGTGGCCCTTATAGTTACTTCTACATTAGCTGATTGTCTTTGAGGGTGCTACTACAACTTGACTGATACTCGAGTTTACTAGTTTCGTTCCGATTTGATATGTGATTGATATCAATTACGATAATGAGGGCATTAAGGTAGGGATTGCTCTTAACGTTACGTCACAAGACTATCTATTGAGTTCTTCTAAGACCTCCAGACCTGTGCATGATGTTCCATCCCCATGGTACCCAGAGTTACAGGTGCATGTGAAGGATCCTGGTGTGTTAGTGCAGCTGGCATGTTGATCACAGTTATGGGCGCCTGTGTCACACTCATCTACATCTGTGGATAGGTACAAACAGAGGGTTATACGCCCCATAAGTTACGTAAGCACGCCATTGCACTGAGTATGCATTTTGTAATGACAAAAAGCGGCAAGGCAATTAGAATAATTCATACCCAACATATCTTGTAATCATTGGAAATCTAGTAACATGGTCATCGTGAATTCCTTGACAGGGACGACATAGTTGCACCGTCAATGACTGCAGCAATTTTAAACAGTTTGATGATAGTTTGGTATCGCACCGTTTTTGTAGCTTAGTTGAATATTTTGCCCATAAATACATTTTATATTTTCAAAGTCATTGTTTCGTAATCTCCCACTTTACGTCTCCATCTATCAAAAATAAAAGAGGGGATGTTAGAGTAGTTTGGATCTCCTACCACTGTTAAGTAGGCATACTTACGTAGGATCTGAAGTGAATACACGTTGATTTGTATACGCGTATGTGTGCGTGTTTTTTTCCTCGAAAAAAAAGAGGGATAAAGGCCGACTAACATATTGACGTCTTATTCGAGGCACAAACACGGGGCATCCGTAGTTTCAGAGGGACGGCCCTTACCGCAGTTATATGAGCATTTTTATATGTATTGAGTCAAGTGAGGAAAGTCGTGTTATGTTCCCGTCCCAAGGGCACAACGTCAACGGGCATGTCAGGAGATTTGACCCAGATCCTCCATGGTCTGGGCAAAACACCCTGCTGCATTTACGTCACACCGACACCAATAATTTAAGTAGTTTGAATACGTATACAATGAAGCGTGTGTTGCGCTAACATAAAACATGGCAATCGTCCTGCGGTATTCCAATCCATTAACACCTAGTAGAAAAACAACAACAAAACAAGAAAACTGAAAGCACTACTGTTGTTCTGTTGTCCTGATATATATCTGTAATATCCTTTCATTACCTGTACACACCGTCCCCGAGCCCAGATAGCCGTCATCACAGGTACATGTGTACGAACCAGGCGTGTTAGTGCAGGTGGCGTGTTGGTCACAGTTGTGAGAGGAGGTAAAGCATTCGTCGATATCTGAAATGATTAATGATAAAATTGATTAACTGCGATGTATTTGTGTTTGGAAAAATATGAGAATTCATTATTCCTCTATTGAAGAATCAAGAAACAGTGTAAGGTTAGGAGAGCTAAGAACCATAAAGTTACTTCTCACTATAGTGGTCTTAACGTGTACATTAGCTGATGGTCTATGGGGTTTCTATTACAACTTGAGTGATACTCAAGCTGCCTATTATCGTGCTGATTTGTATTCTTTATCAAATACGACATACATGTGGTTGATATCCCTGCTAGGTAAATGGGGATATTATGTCAAACCCCAAATGCTTGGATTGTAGCTCTTAGCTGTATATATCATCACTAGAATAGCCTCTTGTTTCTACATATCACCATTGTTATCTATACCAATGTCTTTTATTGACGACGCCTCAGGGGAGTCGTCAAGTGGTTTATATATTGCGTTCAGTCTGCAAAAATTCTAGGAATTGCACAGGCATTTTTCCAAGAATGCTAGCACTCCACAGTTTGCTGGGTATGCAAGTCCTCCCCCCCCCCTAAATCTGTTCCAGATGTATCTCTGGTATGCAATGGTGGAATGTAGGTCACAATGGCTTCCTGGAGGAATTTGTCCTTTGAAACTACTGGTAAGACAGGAAAACTCTGCACAATACAATGGATCACGTTGTCTTGGTTGTTATGTTATGTTATGAAGGATACATTTTCTTTTCTAGAGCTTGTTCAAGCCATGCGCCACGAGCAGACAGGAAATACTTCTGTAGTGCTCAGCTGTAGGTTTAGGTCACTGACAGACCATTGTGCTGTACCGGGGATAGTGCATTTCTGCTGGCTGTAGGTTTATGTTACAGGTGGGCTAGTATATTGTGCCAGGGATAGTGCAACAGGGAAGTTCCAGTCTATTTCTGATTTGAGCTGTATTGTTGTACCCTCAATCGTCGTCATGGCAATAATACATTTTTATTGCCAGTCTTGTTTTTTGTATGTTTACCATTTGTTCTGTATGTGACATGTTGGAATGAGCCCACTGACAAGAACTTGCAAATAAACTTTCGATTATGGTAGGCGTTGCTTGACAAGACAATCTATTGAGTTCTTGTAACAAAGGTTCTACAGACCTGTGCATGATGTTCCATCTCCATGGTACCCAGAGTTACAGGTGCATGTGAAGGATCCGGGTGTGTTAGTACAGCTGGCATGTTGTTGATCACAGTTGTCGGCGCCTGTGTCACACTCATCTACATCTGTTGATAGGTGCAAACAGAGGGTGAAATGAGCCACGTAAGCGCATCGTTGCACTGAGTATGCATTTTGTAATGACAACAAGGCAATTAGAAATAATTCATGCCCCATATCTTTGGAAATCTAGTGATATAGTGATCGTGAAATGTTGAAAACATAGTTGCAGCAACGTCAATGACGTCAGCAACTTTAAACAGTTTGGTACCGCATCGTCACCTCTATCACTATGTGATAGAAGTAATAGAGTTGTACGATTTTCTAAGTACGTATATCTCTGTTATATACGTCGTCTGACCCTTGCCTCTCCCCTCATGACCTCAATGAAAAGCGGCCTACAGGCCGATTTGAGCTTTAATGAATGAATAAACAAAGGGTCAAACAAATGTGTAGTCACGTGTCTGTTTAGAATAGAAATAATGCCATTCTCTTCACATTATGTAGAAAGTTTTTGAAGTAGGTCTAAAATTTCCTAAAGATTTTTTTTATATAGAGTGCAAATATAAACAAGAGTTCGTAGACCTCAGGCCTGCATGAAATGTATTGGGTTTCTGTAGACCTATTGGGTATTTTTGCCTTTTTGTCTGTGGTACGCGGTTGGAAAAATGAGCTTTTTACCGTGTTGGTTGTGCACCATGCAAAAGTCTGACTCTGAAATTCCATTTTCTGAATTTGTAAGTTTGGACATGGATGAACATTACTTATTTTGGATTTCTTAAGTATGTAACCAACCACAGTACTTTGAAGTTGTTGAGACGCTACCTTTTTTTGTCTCAGATGGCCCATGCACATGTAGTTACTCTGTCACATGATATACTAATATCTTCCTATTTCAATGTACTGACCTAATGCAGCTGCTAAGTCTCCTTGGTTTGTGTTCTTCCAATGATATTCATTAAAGATTTATTTCTGGGGTGTTATTCACTTGACATCGGAATGTTACTTGCATAATTTGACCAATGATACTTTTATCTGTAGTTCCATAGACATTAGACAATATGAATAGTGGTAGCCCCCATGCAGCAGCAACAGTTAGTCCCCAGGGTGGTATGATATTTTCATTCAATCCATCCAACCCAAACCTAAATGTCCTGTAGTATCTAAGCCAAATTTAACAGCATAATTTACTATGAAAAATGTCCTTGTCAATCCCATTTATAGATGGCAAGCTGCTGGCAATGTAGCCTGATTAAATCTCGCTTATAGCAGCCCGCCAAACATCCGCCGGCCCGCGGGGAGGGGCCAGTTACAGCCCTGGACAGCGGAGTTTGTGTTACACAGACTGCTGGCAATGGAAGCTTTGAAAAGTTCAGAAGCTGTTGTAGTCAGAGCAAACACCCAGCAAACATCCCCACAAACCAATGAGCAGTTGCTTAGAAGGGGAATTTCATCATATATTTGCCGCGACAAAATGCAACCAACGATACTGAATTTAAAACAGAACAAAGCTAAGCCTCCACCACTTAACCCTGCCTGTACCATAGATTAAGCAGGCCCAAAAACCAAGCGAATATGACTAGCCCAAAACAACAAATTACCTGTATACAGTATGGAAATGGCATTACCAAAGAAACAAAAAGAAACACAGGACAAATCATACACATACCTTTCTCTTATGCCCACACTCTATACAGTTCTCCTCCACATTAGAAAATTGCATCTTCTTCTGTTTAAGTTCAAGTTCAACCATGATTGCCAACAGGGTAAAGGAACTTGTACCGAAACTTAAAACTCAGTACTATACAGCTCTAGAAACACCACAAAGAGTAGTAAGCAAACTCCAATTATACCTGACCAACAGATATATAATCTTGTACACTCCCGTCATCTGGCAAACTGTCAGTGCCACTAAGTAACCTGATACATTGAAGGTGGCCCAGGCCAGATGATGGTTCTACACCCAACCATAATCTGTTTTTAAAACCAAGCAGATATTGGGAGGATGCCCCAACCACACAAAAACAGGATCAACCTATACAGTATCAAGTTCAAGCACTAGGAGGCCCAAAATCAAACCTGACCACCAGGACACCACAAACAACTCACGTACCAAATAGCAACACAATGGTACCTTGCGTTCCGGAGATACAGCGCACGCCCCGTGCCCGCACAAAAGGTAACCTAAAATGTCAAGTTCAAGCACCAAGGGCGCCAAAATCAAAATTGAGCATTATTCAGCCACCGCCGACACATGTGCCAAATATCATCGCGCCAGCACCAGCCGTTCAGAAGATATAACTCCGGAAACACCCCTCTCGGACACAAAATTCGACCTGCCGGGTCAAGTTCAAACGCGACAAGGCCCAAAGTCAATCCTAGGCAACAGGCAACAACCCCCCACCCATGCACCAAAAATCGTCGCAATCGCGCGTATCGTTCCGGACACACAGCGCCAAAAGTGCCCCCAAAACACCAAAAATGCCACCTGCAATGTCAAGTTCAAACGCCAGGAGGCCCAA
>NC_049993.1:8444319-8449363 GCF_000003815.2 Branchiostoma floridae | reverse complement strand
TCGTCGTGCTCGCACCATCCGTTCCGAGATACAGCGCCCTACATCCCCGGCTACCGAAAAGTTCCCACCAGCATCAAAACCATACCTGCATACATGCAGGTAACAAGTGACCGTAGGTAGCATACTCTGTGACCTGATTATGTTTTATGTCGGTTGTGTTGTTTTATGTGGTGTATGACTTGGTGTTTACTAGTATATCGCTTAAAGAACACATCAAATCAACTTATACCAAAAACTTACTTAAAAGCTAACATACCAATCACTGCCAAATTTAAAACAGTCCTGTACGCATCAACAGCAAAATCAGCGTCTTAATCGAACGACACCAAATGAAAACAACCACGCACACCATTTTAAAAAGTGGGTCAGTGACAGCTGTGGACATAACTCCATATCTGCTTGGAGATAAGTAATTGCCAAACCACATCGTCTATAGGCCAGCTGTTCCACAATACCAGGGAAATAGGGATGATTTCTCAAATTATTACATCGATAATGAAAACAGCCACCGCGAAAAAAAAGATCCCAAGGATCAAACACGTTCTAACCATAAAATGAATATGACTATCAACCGCGCAAGATGTTAACAGTGTGCTATATCAAACGAACCTCAGTATTGGAAACGCAAAGCCCGAACGAGATGGCATATTCCGACGAGGACAGCATCTGCTTGACGATATTTAAGGCTTAATGCGCGATCATAACGAATACCTGAAACACTTTAACGGACGGCGTAGGGGTGATAACTGAAATTATTACATCCATGATAAAAACAGCTTCCGCGAAAAAAAAAGACCGTGCATCATTTCGCAACGTAGTACAAACGACATGCCAAACCATATACGATTGCGGCAAACAGAACATAGAGGTGCGAACACTCAACGCATAAAGTGATTACAAGACTCTGTCGCTGGAGGTTACCCTCCAGTCAAAGAGTAAAAAAAGTTACGGAACCACATTGCCACTGTACCTGTCTCACACGTCTCTCCAGCCCACGCAGATGAACACGCACAGGTAAAATTGTCATATCCGAAGTCGGTACACGTGCCTCCGTGTTGACATTGGCTGATGGAGCAAGGCTCTGTAAGAGGTCAGTCAAGTTTCTGTTGTCAGTTCTGTTGTCAGGTTGGTAAATGACTAGATAACAAAGTTCTTTATTCACAACCACATGTAAGAGAGCCGGCGTTTCGCTGACTGTAATGCTAGCCATGATACTTAGCTGCAAAGTGAACCAGTCATTATCAACCTAAAGAAGGTAAAAGACGTCGGCTTTTAAAAATGGGGTTATGAATAAACGATTTTGTTATCTAGCTCAACCGAATTCAACCGAAACGTTCCGTCTTTGTTCTACACACATATGACACGCACTGGTCATTTTCCAAATGCTTATTCGGACAAATTTGATGTACAGTCAAACCTGCCCGAGCGACCACCTCTTCTCAGCGACCACCTGGCCATTTCGACCGCTTTTTCTCGGTCCCGATTTTTTTCCAATTGACGTAAGCATTAAGCGACCTTTTCTCAATGACCACCTGGCCAACGCGACCGCGACCGGCCAAAATTGGGACCCATAACGACCGCGTCATTTTCAACCTTGAGGTTTTCATCGATTTTTGATGATAACTATCGCGATTTTGTGCCGAAATCGGCCAGTTTGCGTCGGATTTTGACTTCCATTACGATGTTAAGTTTAGAATAAAGATGGCGGCGGTCAATGGGTGGGTCAATGGGGCAGTCTACTGTAATATGGGAGGAAATTTCGTTGTAAGAAAATCCGAATTTAGCTGTTACAGAAGTTTTTTTTTAAATCTTTAAAAAGTGACCTAATGCTGAAACGTATATAGCCTAGGCCTCATTCCTTTTTAAGAGATCTGTGTGAGTGCTTTTGTCCAACCAATGGTCCAACTGTACTGTACATTCACCCGTGGGTAAGTACGCTATCGGTACGTACCGGTCATCTCCGCATGCATCGAATTCGAAAGGCACACCGTAGTTATTTCAGATACGGCGATCAAGAACACAGCGACGCATAAAGGCTTGTATGGTAATTGACAACATCAAAGGTCCGTTACTGTCTAAAACGTTAGTGTACAAATATTGAGCAGTTCTCTTCTTGTTATGAATAACGTTGCCGACTTGCGGTCTTCCAGAGAGAAATTGTATAGCCAACTAAATACGTATAGCACTGGTCCATCTAACGATCGTAGACGCAGAAATGCAACATGTACAGCACGTACTTTGTTGTATGGTAGAAATCCGATTTATAGAAAGTAACGTTATATCTTTTTTTAGACTAGAGTACATCGAATAGACTGTCTTTTTAACCTCCTTGACTTGAATAGAGTTTCTCTGGCGCAGGTAGGAACGTCCTGATTCAATTTGTCCAATTTCTGTTCATTTACTGTATCAAAATTCACCAGGCTTACTGTTGATTATTACTTACGCTTTTGCGTGCATGTGCGTGTTGTATTTGACATTAAAGAACTCGCTTACTTATTTCTTTGCGTGCGTTTGCTTGCTTGCTTTTTGCACTAAACACAACGGAAACCATTTATACTATGTTGTGAGTCGATACTCCTCTCAGCGACCACCTGTCCAAATCGACCGCTTTTTTCCGGTCCCCCGTGTGGTCGTCTTGGGCAGGTTTGACTGTATATGAATTCACACTACTATGGTTTCTCACCTTTCCTGTGGTAGTAGTCGTTGTTCCCGTTATACCCTAAAGCAGAGGTATCAGTATCCTTACTGGCTGTGCTAAGAATACATAACGTGCGGCTCCTGTCGTAGTCAAAAGACCTACAGGTCCCGGCAGGTACAGTTGACGTCCCCTGGAGACACCGGACTGTACATTCACCCGGAGTGATGCCGCTGATTGGCTCGTCATTATGTCCAGCCAAAGCCTTGTTGCTGTACGTCTCGAACATACTGCCTTCTGGAAAATGGTAAATAATTTTAAGAGATGTTGACTAGATTTAGCTAGTACATTGTATACATTTGATGGATTAGTTACAAACTAGACTAAAAATATTTGCAAACAAATACAATAAATGTCAACAATTTTTCACCCCATGCAAAATGGGCTGTTCCAAAAGTGAATTAATAAAGTCAAACCCAGTGCAAGAATTGACTCTTCATGATGCACTTTGCTCAAAAATGAACCAGTTAAAAACAACACACACACACCAACACTCGCATACAAACACACACAAAAACACATACGCAAACACGCATGCATACAGCCACATACACACAAACGCACACAAACAAACACACATACATGAACAGACTAGACGCGACCCTTATTCAATAAATTAACTCACCATTTCTTTGGTAATAGTCGAAGTCGTTAGAAGTTATTAGAACTGCACCTGGGTCATCATCGTTGAACCTGCTCAAAACGCACTGAACAGGATTTCCACCTTTCTTGTAGTCAAAGGACCTGCACTGTCCCAGAGTGACTGTTGTTGATCCCTGCAGGCAGAGCCGGGCACATTCTTCTCGATTGATGCTGTTTATGGTTTCATGGTTGTTCTGGGCCAACACTTTGTTTTCTGTCACCGTGAAGTAATTCAAGTAGTCTGTAAAATACGACATGATCATTAGTACATTACCTGCTAGGTAAGCTTCTATGATACTGTGATACTGCTAAGTTTAGCCTCTATGATACTGCGGCCTCCTTGAAGTACAAAGGTATGTTAACTTGATTGGAAGGCTTGATTTGCTGATGCATAATAAAGTGGTATGTGAAGAAATTTTGATAACATGAGATTTATAGTTTGTCAATCGTGTAGAAATTCAGTAATACATGAAATAAATGAAAATGCATGAATGTTATAAATGTCCTCACAAGGTTAACTAGATATTTGGGTAATTGTGTAGTTTGCGGTTCCGAGCGTTGTATTTTGAGGCCGATAGCCCGGTTGCGCGTCGGTCGACATTTTAGGTATCCGATGTCACGGTCACCTCTCGCTCGTTATTTTACGTTGCAACGTCGCTGTTTGAAAACCGACATCGCTTTTTTGAAACCCGACGTCGAAACCCGACGTCGAAGCTCTTTCGAAATCCGACGTCAGTTTTGAAAATACACGTCGCTTTCGAAAACTGACGTCGGTTCTCAAAAACCACATCGCTTTGAACACCGACGTCGGTTTTGAAAAACCACATCGCTTTGAAAACCGACGTCGATTCTAAAAACAACATCGCTTTGAAAACCGACGTCGGTTTTGAAAAACTACATCGCTTTGAAAACCGACGTCGGTTTTGAAAAACTACATCGAGGATTAACTCCAGGGGGAGGGGCCTTTTACACCTTTCATTCACACCAACCAAACACAGATGTGTATTTGTTATCAAACCCACCATGGATCGACTAGTTAGGCATATTGCCTGCCCTTACGCCCCCAACAGAGATTCGGCTCCGAGCAGTTGGGAAAAATTTGAGACTTTATCATATGCCTCTTTCTTGTCCCGCCCTTGTTGGGGAGGGCGGACGAAAGACGCGGCACATAACAATGCCGCAATTTTGCTCCCAAACCTCTGCAAGGAGCTTCCGACTGGTTTTGACGTTTTTTTTTCAGGCGGTTTTGTCGGGCCTTCTTTTTTGTTTAAACTTCCTCTTTAAACACTTGGTTTGGCGACATAGCAAAATAAAAAACAAACAAAAAAAAAAACAACGTTAAAACCAGTCCTTCTGCGTGGGGAGTACATATCACCGTGAACTAAGCTATATTCACCTTACACTCCTACAGGGCAAAAATTCTACATAGATGTGTATTACACTATGTGTATTATACTGTATCTCTCCAAGCAGAGGTTGCGCTTCGGCTGTTTTTCATGTGTTTTAGGCCTTTTTGTGGGGCTTTCAATTTTGTACAGGAGCCCGGCATGTTCGCCGGCCAAACAGACGTGAAGAAAACAATACACAATAGAAAGCCCAGCAGAGACCCAACTGAACACGTCAAAAACTGCCGAAAACACCATTGCTTGGAGAGTACACTAACTTGTCTAGACCTGTCAGTTGGCGGTGGTGGAAGAACATACTACC
>NC_049993.1:8438950-8443723 GCF_000003815.2 Branchiostoma floridae | reverse complement strand
CATGTAAGGGAAAAAATGCTTTCAGTAATCTAGGACATCTAGCCGAATAGTTGCTGGCTCACTTTTTCTCAAATTACTTCTCAAGGAGCATCAGATCAGGTTGCTGTGTGTATGTGAGCTTGATATGTGAGTGTCTGTTGCTTCCTTACACTTTGGCAAACTATTGACCAAATAAAACAGAGCTCTAGAGAAGCAAACAAGCTTTCTATTGATATGTAATACAATGAAATTGATGCAGAAACAACTGAAATATGATCAATCGAAGTTGATATTCCAAACTATTTGACATAAATATTTCGGAATCTATGTCGCCTTAGCTTATCTTGAACATGTGCAGCCCAATCTTGGTGTCCTTCGACAGCTACATCGTGATTTTTTCACAGTTCTAGTCTGTCATTAGACATGTTCTGCAGCCTGAGCCAATATTTTATCAGATGAGTCTGGGTGTCAATGTATAATGGGAAAGCTCCTAGTTCTCCCCATACCGCGGCGTTGACGGAGCTTCTGGGAACACGGAGTAGTATTTTGTAGAGAACATATTCTAAGTCGGGAACTTCGTATGATGCTGTTGGTTGCTCTTCTGACACATATTTTGGTTTCTTAGTATGTTCGAATTATGCATTATGTTTAGCTTGTCACTGTATTTCTTAAGACATATGAGTATATGGCGGCTGCAATTAGGATCAGTTTTCCGATACAAATATACATGCATTTTCACCATTTCAAGCGCCGAAGGTACGAGCCGTCGCAAGGTAGTTTCGGGGAGTTTTTGAAATTTGCACCATCTGAAACGCCATTTCCTGCATTTTGAGAGACAGATTTTGCTCACAGATCAAGCTAAATCTTATGAAATTTCTAGAGAAAAAAAAACATTTGAGGGCAAAGACATACCGCCCAAACATATTTTCACTACGTGAGCACCGAAAGCGCAAGCCGTCTGAAGGGCGGATAAACTTTTAAATCTGGACCCTTTGAAACTTTTCATTTTCTGCATTTCAGGGGCACATTTTGCTTGTAAACGACGCTCCGGCAGCATATTTCCACCATGTTCAGCGCCGAAGGCGGGAGCCGTCCCAAGGGGGACTTTAGAAATTTTGAAATCTGGTCCCCCTGAATCCCAATTTCCTGCACTGCATTTTAGGGGCAAATTTTGCCGGTAGACTAGATTCAAAAGTGGAAATATCTTTTATTCGCAACAAGCTTTAACACCTTGACAATACATTCGATGAAATTTCAGGTGACCAGATAAATCGGAGAAAGATTAGGAGAATCAAAAGAAGTCAAGAGGTGAAACATGGCACATTTCTGAACTGTTTTTTTTTTACCATAAAGGACATTGAAATCATCTCTTGATTCGTAGAATCTTCTGACATCAATGATACATTAGTCTGTCAACTTTGCGGTGCGTGTTACAGTGCCTTACAGGGAACATTTGTCATCTTGTAACAATCAGGTATATCATCAACAGCGTAATCCTTTACCGCAGGTTTACATTCTTAGTTATGTTATATGTATCGGTGATATATGACGCTAGGGCCAATCTTATAGCGCTTACTTAATCTCCAAGCAGATTCCTCCGGTGGCATAAAACAGTAACATAAGCTGGGGAAGGACTTCAGCCGGCAGAGGGGTAAAATTGGCCACTGTTTTATGTGTTACTGTTTTATGCCACCGGAGGAATCTGCTTGGAGATTAGCGCTTACTGTCTGCCCAAAGAGCTATCTACCTCTCAGATATCACGACCACCGCATGTCCATAAAATGAGATATAAAAAATTGAAGTTTTGCTGCAGTACCTTGGGAAGCCACTAGGGGTCCATTATCGAACATGACCTTCATTGTTCTCACCCCTACCACATACCTGACCCCTATCATACAAAGTGGGAGTGAGGGAGGAAGAGGAAGTTAAAGTAAACAGACTCCGAGAGGCGTATAAATAAAGAGTATGAGATTCCAACATTAAAAAATTGTATCTCTACTCCACCTCTGTAGGGTTGCCCTGACGCCTGTTACATTTTGCAAGTCTCAAGGGACTGTTTCTTGCCTGAGATCTTTGAATCTTTGATATTTATGATATTACGTCAGTACTGGCTGGTATTGTCGCATCCAAGACTAGATGATTAGATTTGGGGCCCCCTAGTAAGTCATGTGCATAACATTTACAGAAGCACTTAAAATATCATGGAGGTATGAGGTTGCCGAACCTAGTTGATAAGAGTTTGTGTGACTTTATCAAATAACAATTAAATTACATGTAGTGAGTAGCATATTTATGTCTAAAGACATTATCTACATAACAAACCTGGTTCATTTGGCAAAGGTATGATTTCGTGGAACTCTAGTTTTATTATATGGATAACATCCGCGCGCGCATCAATATCAACCGTGCTTTAGATCGTACAAAGCAGCTGCAAAAAGAGCAAATATATGACGTAGATAAGAATACATACTTTGGAAAACACTTACTAATGTCAACATCAATTTTCTGGTCAGAGGAGAGAAAGAATATCATACTGATTGAGCTTACTGTGCCGTGGGAGGAAAAGATGTGAAGAAGCACACGAGAGAAAAGAGAGCTAGTACAGTACCAGGACCTGCTATGTACAGTGTTGTAAAGAGAAAGGATGTCAGGCCTGGTTATTCCCGCAAGAAGTGGGGTATAGACTGTAGAGGCATCCCAGCCTAGTCAGCTTGGAAGTTATTGACAGTGCTGAGATTAATAAGAGGAAGAGCTAGGGAGGATGCAGTGCGCAGAATAGCCGGGGAAGCGGCAACGGGGGCTGCTTCATGTTTTAGGAGAGAGCTTGGAGAGAGGAAGTAGGCTGGAAGCGGAGAGGAGCGGACGAGTAGCGGATTGGCCACCACTGCTGGACCCGACAGCGAGAGGATGTAACCCTGGTAACGGATGAGGGTCAGAATTTTACTCTCCAGGCAGAGGTTAGGCTCCTGCTGGTTCATTTTTTTTAACGTTTTTTAGTCGTTTTTATCGGGCTTTCTATTTTGTATTGTATCTTGTATGGTCAAAACCTATTTGGCTTGCGGACTTGCAAAAAACATGACAGAATACAAAGCCCGATAAAAACAACTAAGAAAACGTCACAAAATAGCCTAACCTCCGCTTGGAGAGTACGAAACATCCGGTTGTCCGACAGTTGATGACGTCAGTGACCTCCGCGGCCATGCAGGCGACACTGCACTGCAATCAGCTGCAGGTGAGTGGAGTTATGATGGAATCTAATCTTTGGTATATTTACCAACAGGTCAAAGACGAAAATTTGAAAAAAGAAATGAAGAATCTAATGTAACGGTATTCAATATGTTTGGTAATATGTTCAACCTCGATCCTATACCACTGAGATGATAATGATAAGAAACTTTTGTATAAAATGGAAACTTGATGTTAACTTAAAGAAAACAAAAGTCACTATCTTCACAAATACGGCCGTTCCTTCCCGAAACAAACATTCTCATTTGGGCAAGAAAAGTTGGAAATGGTTCATTCCTATTGCTATTTAGGCCTGAATATAACTTTTTCAGGCAGATGCCTAGAAAAAAAAAACTGTCACCCAAAGCACGTAAAGCTATGTACAGTCTGAAACCCCTTATCCGTTCACAAGTATACCCAAACCTTCTGTCATAATTTGAGTTTAGATTCGGGTAAGTTAAGGTTTTATAAGTCTTATAAGATAGCATATACTATGAAAAATATCTAGAACTAGATGAATCCGATCTACGCTGTTAGAATTAGTGCCCACCTCCTTGAAATAGAACAAGGGCAAAGAAGTTAAATGTGTGCGAAAGGACCTGTAAATACTATATGTTGTATATGGTAGAAGACGAAACACATTTTATTTCGACATGTCCCTTCTACGATCAACAAAGAAAAGAAGCTGTTCAAAGATCTAGAAGTCACTAAATTCCATCCCTAGCAGGTTCTCTGAGGCCTTTTTTTGCTCATAATTAATACACTTTTGCTGGCCATTTCTTTTTGTGCTGGGTCGCTGATAAGGACGGCAGTCAGATAAGTGCAGCAATCAGCGAATCAGTACAAAAAGAAATGGCCAGCAAAAGTGTATATTAAAAAAAAAAGGCCTAAGAGAGCCTGCTATTGAGGCTATGTCCATGCGTCTTCTGCTGTTTCAAAACTGACGTCAAACCCAATAAGATACATTTTAGCGTTAGAATATAGACTTATTCAATATAGTTGCTTACTATATTGTTTAACATTGTCTGTATACGTCATTTGTGTCACTTGCAACTAGCTCTCGGGCAAGAACTTACAGTAAACATATTATTATAATGATAATAGTTTATTGCAAATTCTTGTCCGATGGCTAATTGCAGGTACACATGTGTACCATGAAAGGGACAAACAAACAAATAGTGTAGAACAGTATGGAATAGGTCTACTCTAGAGTCTAACGCTAGTAAAAGCTAACTCTAAACTGTAACTTGTTGGGTTTTACTCCTTTTCCTGAGACAGTGGAAGACGGAGGACCACACCTTTTCTATAATGTGTGGGTTCTGTGATGTTAGGAGGAAGGTAGTTTTCTTTTAGTCTGTAAAACACAGGCGAATCTGGTAGGAGTTTAGTGGCCTTTTTCAAAATTCCTTTTCTTTCGTGATAGTAGAAAGAACAGTTTGAAATAAGTTGTGTTTCGTCTTTCACAATGTTTGACGTGCAGGACTAGTAAATACAAGTTCTTTCACAAAGAGCGCAAGCAGGTAACTTCTTGTACCGCCCCTTCTCTATTTCCAGGGGGTGGGCGCTACT
>NC_049993.1:8408619-8421891 GCF_000003815.2 Branchiostoma floridae | reverse complement strand
GGTCGTGTGCTGATGGGCAAGGGGGCGTTTTCCAAGCAGGTCGTCTGCTGATGGGCAAGAGGGGCGTTATCGAAAGCAGGTCGTCTGCTTATGGGCAAGGGGGCGTTATAGAAAGCAGGTCATCTGCTGATAGGCAAGGGGGCGTTTTCCAAAGCAGGTCGTCTGCTGATTGGAATTTGGCGTTATTAAAAGCAGGTCGTCTGCTGTTTTGTAATAGATGGGAATGGGGGGGGGGATTCGAAATCAGGTCGGCGAACGTCCCTTTTTCGGCCTTCGTGCTTTCGTGGCTGGCAAACAACATAAGCAGCTATGTATGCTAATGTTTAACAATTTGGTTTACGTGATCACGAAAAATCGTATGTCTTTGGAATTGGTTTGACGATCCCTTTTGGATATTGATGTTTCGGTGTTCAATTTGATCTTTGACCTTCCGCTTTCGTTACGATTGTACCTTTGGCAAATAAAAGTATTCCTGTGGTGTGCACGCACTCGCCCCCATCCTAACACATGTGTTGGTGTTTTCATTGTGTGTGTGAAGAGTATGAACGCATCAACAGGCACCACACACACAAAGCTCGCACATGTACAGCAACCTGATTCCGCCAGATAAGTTGATACAAAGTGAGTCAGCAACGATTCTCTTAGATTAGTGAAAGCAAGGAGCTCGAGGTTATATAACCTCCTTGGTGAAAGCAATATTTCCTTGGCGTGATAAGAGACATTATAGGTAAGTAATGTTCTTCCAACCACCGCCAACTGACAGGTCTAGACATGTTAGTGTACTCTCCAAGCAATGGTGTTTTCGGCAGTTTTTGACGTGTTCGGTTGGGTCTCTTTGCTGGGCTTTCTATTGTGTATTGTTTTCTTCACGTCTGTTTGGCCGGCGAACATGAAGGCTCCTGTACAAAATTGAAAGCCCCACAAAAAGGCCTAAAACACATGAAAAACAGCCGAAGCGCAACCTCTGCTTGGAGAGATACAGTATAATACACATAGTGTAATACACATCTATGTAGAATTTTTGCCCTGTAGGAGTGTAAGGTAAATATAGCTTAGTTCACGGTGATATGTACTCCCCACGCAAAAAGACTGGTTTTAACGTTGTTTTTTATTTTATTTTGCTATGTCGCCAAACCAAGTGTTTAAAGAGGAAGTTTAAACAAAAAAGAAGGCCCGACGTCAAAACCAGTCGGAAGCTCCTTGCAGAGGTTTGGGAGCAAAATTGCGGCATTGTTATGTGCCGCGTCTTTCGTCCGCCCTCCCCAACAAGGGCGGGACAAGAAAGAGGCATATGATAAAGTCTCAAATTTTTCCCAACTGCTCGGAGCCGAATCTCTGTTGGGGGCGTAAGGGCAGGCAATATGCCTAACTAGTCGATCCATGGTGGGTTTGATAACAAATACACATCTGTGTTTGGTTGGTGTGAATGAAAGGTGTAAAAGGCCCCTCCCCCTGGAGTTAATCCTCGATGTAGTTTTTCAAAACCGACGTCGGTTTTCAAAGAGATGTTGTTTTTTAGAATCGACGTCGGTTTTCAAAGCGATGTGGTTTTTCAAAACCGACGTCGGTGTTCAAAGCGATGTGGTTTTTGAGAACCGACGTCAGTTTTCGAAAGCGACGTGTATTTTCAAAACCGACGTCGGATTTCGAAAGAGCTTCGACGTCGGGTTTCGACGTCGGGTTTCAAAAAAGCGATGTCGGTTTTCAAACAGCGACGTTGCAACGTAAAATAACGAGCGAGAGGTGACCGTGACATCGGATACCTAAAACGTCGACCGACGCGCAACCGGGCTATCGGCCTCAAAATACAACGCTCGGAACCGCAAACTACACAATTACCGATATTTGTACATTATATCTGTCCAAACGATCATCACTACAGGTTAGGTATACATTTGAATATACAGGCCATCAGGTCAGTAGCGAACTATTTATGACTGTGTGAACGATTGTAATGATGATCTTCAAAAAGGGCATTTTACGATTATTTGTCTGATAATAGGTGAGAATGAAGTCACGTGGTTCTTTTTGATAAAGTTGTTATTGGGCTGTGAGTCATGATTGACTGAAAGCAGAAGAGAATGGTCCCATCATGGACAATGAATCTTGAATATCTAACATGATGGTTCAAGCCTAGGCAGGTCGGAGCGGGGTCTTTTTAACGTTAACTTTGTACGATTTCTGAACGGCGTGCGCTAAAACTCCAGACTTCACGGCGGTCGGTTGCTAGGGTATTCTTTCCCGTTTCTATGCGCGTTCGACAGAGTATCGTGTTACAGGAGGCCTACTATTGGCTAACCGCAAAATATTTGAAGATAAATAAAGTGTTATGACAGTGAAAATGATTTTGAAACAAGATCAAATTAGCAATTTTACATACTTTGAATCTTGTCATTTGAATATAAATACCTGTTTTGTTTAGATTTTGCTTACAAAGACGTTTATTTTCTGTTTTCAGGAAGGCCTTTAATTTGTCCAAACTCTTGATAAGATGGGCCGCATGTGTCATCGAAAGTTCTCAATTTTTATATTTTTCGTCATCTATGAGGAAGATAAAACTTTCTGTTTTGGGGATTTTTTTATTTTTAATTTTAAGCAAAGTTACAGTCGAAAATATGCGTAAAAATGGCATTTTTCGCACTTAATTACCGATAATTCAAAATCCGAGGCATTTTTTAAAAATCCCCAAAACAGAAATCTAGGGAAAACCGTTGCGGTCATTTTGAGCCGTCAATGAGTTGATATAGACTTTTCTTGGTCGAGATCTTAAACGATGTTTGCACGCATGTCATGTCGCACGGATAGCGAGAGGGTGTAATTGATACCGGTGTGAACAACACTTATAATACACAAGGTCGCTAATAAAAACGCCAGTAGTTTCCTTACATATTATAGAACCCCAAAAAAGTGACAGCGTAGATGTACTATCCAGAAAATTGTTTATATTGGTGAAAAACCATATTTTTTGCCTGATTCAAGGTAGTTGGGGCAAAAAGGGCCAGAAAACACTGTTTTACCTGCAATGACCGCAGATGACCTAAATAGAACACTGGTTTGGTTCGAATTACGGCAGATAGAACATCATGGAAGAAGGTTCGAATTCGGCTAGACATGGGAGGTTTTGAGCCCGAATTTGACCACCGTGCTTGGGGTCTTTTCTTTTATTGTAGTTGGGAATACTTTTAAACGAGTCAAGTTCTTATGTCTTTTATGTTGCCATGGTAAGGACTTTCTAACAAGTGATTTCAGTTTACTTAATGAAGGTTTTCTTGTGAAATTAGACTTGCTGTCTTGATAATTATATTTTATGATTCTTTGTAATGATTCATATCAAACCCTTGCAATTCATACGAAGTTAAAGATATCATTGTTTTATTCGTCTTCTTTAATCTGAATCAGAATGGAACTACAAACTCACGTCACGCAAATACAGGATGTAAATCAAGCACGAAAGAAAGAATGGATAGTGTAGAGATAGTGTAAAACCTTGCTTATATACAACGTGTGAAGCACGTCCACAATCTATCTCTGGCTTAAATGGTAAAAGAAATAAGTGCGTGTAAATCTGTTCAAAATATGGTCACCACTAACCTGCTGAAATCTCTGTAAAAGCAGAACAGATCAACAACATGAACACTGGTCCTCTTAGGAATCGGCGAGATTTGATTCCATTTACCCCACAGGGACCCATGGTGATTTCAGGAGCGCACGTTACATTCAAGACGCAGTAATACGCCTGAAAACATGCAGGAAATTTTGTCGTCCTGTTCCGCTAACGTCGACTAACTTCCTCCTGTCGCCCTTGTTGTGCGCGTGCGCATCGACCAGAGCAAACAGTAATGACGTGAACTTCGTCAAACATTAACACAAACAACCTCGTGACATAAACAAACACCATACACTGAGCATACACTCTAAAGCAATAAACGGAGCGAGCGAACAATAAAAGGAACGGAAAACATGGCTTCTGTGGTATAGACTAATGCTACCTCAGGAGCAACAAAGTTCGACATACACATGCACTGCATATACATTCTAAACAAAGAATAACATACCAAGAATAAATGAAAGAAAAACACGAGCATATAATGTTTACCGACAAAAGCCCTGTATGGTACGTAAGATTTCAACGCAGATAAAGGAGGTTAAAGAATCCGAGAACCGAGACATCATTTCTTTTGTGGTATTCTGTCCGTGCACTTGAAATCAAGTACGGGCAAACTGTTCTAATCGGTTACCTCATATGATGTCAATCATCCTAACACTGTAAACAGTGCATGCTATGGAAATTCTTCAGAGTATGCGTGCATCCATTCTATCATACGAAGCCAAGGAAACTAATTTGACCTAAAATAGCGCCACCACATCTCACATTAATACGCAGTGGCAATTTAGGAACACATGTATCATGATTATTTGCAGTGAAGGTAGTTTATAGCCTCATTTCCTGATAAAAGCTGCAAAACGCTTTGCAGAAGATGCGTTATAATTGTTCGTGTCGGTGTATACATGCATGGCAGTAATACTCCATGTGTGCTTGAATATTCCACATATACACATACACACACACACACACTCACACTCACACACACACATACATATATACATGCACACACATACGCGCACTATATGGCCTCCTTCGGTCAATATTGACCATGGTAAAATCTGAATTGATATTAAGCTTTGAAACCAATTAATATCAAGTTTTACAACAAAGCCAACAACAAACTACAAAGGTATTATATCAGCTATTCCCATTTATTTGTTCAACGTGTCAAAGTAAAATGTGCAGGTGTCACCTACAAAATTTATGCTACGTCAAACCATGAAAATGTCACCCAACAGCACATCAGAAATGCTCTTGTTGCCTCACCTTCTCTCCTTTTAACCGTTGATATCAATGAAATGTATATACTTGGTGTAGCCGTGCGGAATTTTCAAAACCCTCCTTAACCATTCATTGTTGATATTCTTTTTACAAAAAAGAGAAACAATTATTGTATTTTATTGTGTCCTTTGATTTGGACGTTTGCATTGGTTGTGGCAAAACATACATCATCTGTAGTATATCTGTAAAGCTAATAGATGTGATGTATATAAAGGATGTGTACTTCTATAAACACCATAGCACTACAGCATATCGTAAGGAAAAGTCCATTCTTCTTGAACTATTTTTTATGTCTTGCACAATGTATCTATCTGTGACATATGTATTATGAGATATAAGCTTTTGACAGACTATTAAGAGTTTATGACTGAAAAAGAGTTTAGTCAAGTACATTGTATCTTCACTAAGTTCATTGACATTAGAATATTTCTCCTTTAAAATGCATCTATGTCATACATCGCCCTGCTACGTTTCATTCCTGTTGAAGTTTTTCTGTGTTCAGCTACTTCAGAAGTGAAGCATATGTCTGAAAAAGAAATCAATGGTTCATATCTATCCATCTCGTATGCTGATAAATTACATTCCTATTCTTATAAACATGTTCTTAAGAAAGTCACCATTTGACGAATTCAGCTGTTAGCATCCCTGAAAGGAATACAAACTATCCAAAAGCAATGACACGATGGCCATACCTTGAAACCCTGCATAATCCTGATGAGGCTTGATTTCAGTTCAGGAAAAGTCGGCCTGTCCTCAGGAAGGGTCTCCCAGCAACGGGTCATCAGTGTGTAGCTGAAAAGGAGTATGGGAACGTGTTATGTGGTTTTCATCTTACACTTGCATTGGTAACTTTGTCTACAGTATATATATCGTGGTGTCCTAACCACTTGACCACTTACTTATCAAATTTAAATCAACATTTCAGTCTAGAACAAAGTCAGGTATTCAGCTTTGCTGCAAACCCCCTCTTAGTGTATCATAGCCACATGTGTGAGAGTCATTTGAAGTAATGGTCTAACTTGGTTGAGCTTCCCACTACAATGACAATTGCAGTTTTCTGTCTTGAAAATTCACCCCAAATAATAATTCAATTTCAAATTTCACGACGCCTGCTTTTGAAAATAACGAAGATGAAAAAAAATACTTCGGAATTATTTTCTACACATACATTTCTTCTGGGCAACTGCTTGGCTTCTGGAGTCGGCCGCCATCTTTGATCATGTCCATCATCCTCTTTCCCTTCATCCCCTCATACGGAAGGGTGCCTAGAGAGTAAGACGTAAAAAACAGAATTTGTAGTGTGGAGTGTATATGATGTGTCAGTTGTGTCAGTACAATATGTCAGTTGAAAGTTGGTGGGAAGTAAACATAGACCTACCCATTGCCATGATCTCCCAAAGAAGGACTCCAAAGGACCATCTGTAATACAATCGCAATATAATCTAAGATTGTTCTTTGTCTTAATATGGTAGCAAAAGTACAAAAAGTGTTGCAAAGAGAATTACCTCAGCTGATGACAATACACAGATAATAAAGACCACATCTTGACTAGTTTACGAAGATTTTGGCATAGAAAGTTCAGACACCTGTTGTTCAATAACTTCGTTTTGAGACTGGCGTGGTGACTGATATGTCACCTGTTTCGACAGGGGATCCAAAATTTCACTTACATGTCACTCTGAGTTGTGTAAACGTTGTAGAACAGTGACTCATAGGCCATCCACCGCAACGGTAGCTTGCTCTGCAATCATAGAATTATTCACCAACTTTGATCACTGAATAAGAAGATGAAACTATATTGAATAAAGATTTGCAAAACTTCACTTCGTTACTCATTACAGAGAATTTTGCCTGGAATAGGTACAGTTTTTGCGTGATACAAGTGTATATTTTTACGTTTCAAATTCTAATGTAAGATGAGTTGTGTACCTGTGTGCTCTTGACGTACTCACTGTCCTCATAGATGTCACGTGACAAACCAAAGTCAGATACCTTGGCGACAAGATTTCCTCCAAGAAGGATGTTTCTGGCAGCCAGATCACGATGGACACACTGTAGGGATAAAATTATTAGTACCAGAGGCGTTTGATTACACGAGTGTTGTTCTAAGAGTAGCAAAATTCCGGACGAAATAGAACAGACCTGCAAGGCTGCTAGATGGCTCATTCCATTGGCCACATCAACACCAAACTGTATGAGCTGTTCCATTGGGAGCTGAGACGCGTATACAGGCTGGTTCTGGTAGGCAGATTCTGCGTTGGTTTCGACAGAGTTGGTCTTCAGCCAGTCCTTCAGACAGCCGTTAGGGGCGTACTCAACCACGATCATCAACGGGCCTGAAGTGTTTGAATGGTATTTATAGGTTATACGTTGTATAGTTTTGTAACATTGAACTAATGTCATACTACTTTTGATATAGTATCATATTGATATTGTACAATATTCCATATGATCATATTGCTTCTTACAAAATATATTTCATTGTTTCTTGTCTGTATTAGTCAAGTAATATAATTGATTCGTATACACGAAAGCTACTGCCCGTATTATGGTCAATAACAAAATTGTATATATGTCATATATTTTTATTTGCCGTGTGATGATTTATACGTGCTGCGACGCTATTAATATACAACACCGGCTTACCATCTCTGGTGCAAGCTCCAACCAGGGAGATGATGTTGTCATGACGACCCACCGTCACCAGGATCTCCAGCTCTCCCAGCAGGTCTTTCTTGTCACTGTCTGATGCAGAGTCTTCAAAGAAAATGTGACTTATAATCTTCATTAGGGATATCAAGGACGGGTGACTAATAATAAGAGGACGCACATTTCGTGTTGAATCGTGATTTTCGTTTCAAAGGTATTTGCAACTAGAGTTCCACGAACACATACCTTTGCCAAATAAACCAGGTTTGTTACGTAGAATGATATCTGTAGACATATGCGTTACTCATTTCATATATTTTCTAATTATATGCTTGGAGTTGGTTTTGGCATTGTTTATGCAAATTAGATCCCAAGTGACGATTAATTGATATCAAATTGTATCAAGTATTCTTGACTTATTCTCTTTCAAAGTCTTTAAATACACGTCTTACTCCCTTCCCTCTTTCTCAGTTACATATGTGACAACTTTGAAAGTGCTATAAAGGAATGCAGTGGATTTCTAAACTTTTCCTAATCAATTATACAAATTAGCTGTTAATTTGCATAATAAATATCACATTATATAAGTCTTCACTTAGGCTATTTACATGCCAAAAGTCATGACGATCCGTCGACACGTTCATATTTTCTCATTAATTATGCAAATGAGGTCGTCATTTGCATGATAAATATGTATTGACATTTCTCTCTTTCTCAGCTACATATGTGACAAGTTTTGAAGTCCTATCATGGAATGTAGTGGATTTATAAAATACCCTCATAAATTATGCAAATTAGCTGTTGATTTGCATAATTGGTATTTCATTATGTAGGTACACCTACATACCAAAAAGCATGATGATCCGTCAACATCTTCATATTTTCTCATTAATTATGCAAATGAGGTCACCATTTGCATAATTGATATCTATTGACATTTCCCTCCTTCCCAGCTACATATGTGACAAGTTTCAAAGTCCTATAACGGAATGCAATGGATTAATAAACTTTCCTCATTAATTATGCAAATTAGCTGTTGATTTGCATATTTGGTATTCCATTACTTAAGTCATCACTCATTCTATCTTCATACTAAAAATCATGATGATCCGTCAACACGTTGTAGATTTATTCTTGTCCAAAGTTTGAAAGGAAACCGGTGTCTGCAGTTCCAAAAAAGCCGCTAGGGGGCCTTAACTCACAGCACTTACTCTCTGCCTCGAGGGCTATCTACCACTCAAAAATCATGGCCACAGCATGTCCAGAACACGAGATATAAAAAATTGAGTTTCCGCTGCAGTACCTTAGCAAGCCGCTAGAAGCCCATTATCAAACTTGACCTTCGTTTTCCCGACCCCTACCCACCTACCAAATATCATCAGGATCCATCCAAGACTTCTTGAGTTATGCTGTTGACAGACACACACACAGACACGCCCAAAACATAACCTTAGCCATTCTGGCAAAGGTGAAAATGGGTCTTATGATGTCATGATGTTATATGTATAGTCCTTCTTCCAATAGTTGTGTTCAGATATGAGGTGTAAACATTATTTGAGCAAAAGTATCATGATTCAATACCTTGTAGTTCGTCTTCATGCGTGGGAAAACATATTATCAAAGGCGTAGTTTGATCGAATTATTGTCGATACTAAAAATATCAAGGGTGTTTCTGTCTTTGTTTAAGTTAGTACGTTTATACTGATGCAATTGTACCTTTTTGGTAGAAACGACACATTCGAGGTACACAACGTATTTGAACGACATGGCATGAAGTTGGAAGTTAATAAACTTTCATACTACCTACGACATGTGACTGAAAGGTAAACCATTAATCTGTTTAGAGGGTTGATGATGTGATCTGACCTTTCAAGGTTTTGACAGCTACAGTGGATGTCAGCCCTCGATTGCGGAGTTCCCCAAGTCGCACCTCTCCGAACTGGCCGCTGCCGAGACGTCTGCCAAGCTTCAATCCTGCCCTCGGAATCTCCCAGAAATTCAGAGTTGTGACTTGAGGAGATACTAGTAGTTTGGAAGGCTTTATGCAGAAACTCGGAGTGTTAATTCAGTGTTATTTACTCGTCGATACATTCAAGTAAAGTAAAGTGAAGTAGATCTACCCTTCTATACATTCGAACTCCCATGCATTGTACCAATCTACTTATGTCAACAAATATTCCTATGCCATACGTTATGTGTGAAGTAATCATACATACAGAACTAATAGATTTCATCCATCCAACCTTCTGTACAAGCTAAATGAAAAGAGCCTACTTTTTCTTGTTTGAATTTCGCCAGGATGCCTTTAAACCTCGCTCTTGGTCCAGTCTTTGGAAAGAGGTCCTTCAACATAGCATCATCGAGGTACTGCAGTGCCTCTCCATCCACTTCATGATCTAATGATTGCAAATGTTCAAAAAATTACTTTGTTTCCGCTGGCCCCACTTAAGCCTTATGCAAGGTATGCTTCATCAACGCCACCATACATATTAGCATCACCATCCATTAGCAAGAATACTCTTACAAATAATTCATTGATACTGAAAATGTATAACTAAAAGCTATCAAAGAAAGCAACACACCTTTAAACGCTTTGGCGTACTCTGCAAACTTGTTCTCTTTCAGAAATTTTATCACATCATCCACAGTTATGATTTCCGAAAGTCTGCGATAGCACTGAAGAAGATTGAAAAACATGTTGAATCAAACATAGAAACAGACAAAATGTAATAACGTGAGCCAAAGCAATAACGTTATCTAAACTTACGTAAGTTTCAAGTTAAAACATGGAATACCTTTGAGTCGGCTTCGCTTATAGACAGTGCTTCGTTGTCAACACCCTCAACTTCCGAGTCCTCCTTACATGTTATATCACTCAGAGGGACGTCGGTCCTTCCTGTTGATGTCTTCTTTTTGATGTCCATATATTTTCGTCTGGAAGGAAGACAATTTTCGAAATTCGGCGGGAGCATCAGCATCAATTTATACAATTTTGATGAGAAAATCTATAAGCGAAAAAATGCGGTCCAACTGTAGTATTATTCTAATGAAAAGAAACAAATAACAAGCTTTTTCTATATAGGTAGTTGGGTGACCTATGATAAGTCAAGCCCATCTATTGTTCAATGCGATAATTCCATACCTGTAGAATACAAAACCGGCTCCAGCTGCAAAACTGACGACAACTACAGCAACCACCGCGACAATGATTGTAACCCAAGGCAAAGCTTCTTCTAGGACTGCAGAATAAACAAGACAAAGTATTGTGACGAACGTTCACAAGGGTCATCCAACAGGAATAGACGAGACTATATGTATGCAGAATATATGCATGTTTTGGAAAAAAAGATACAAAATGTACCTGTAATTATGGGTTCCATGAACAAACTTGACGCCTGTGCCTGTCAGAAAAGAAGTTCAAATGTATGTTAGGAAACTGGTTTCATGGTAATTAAAAATAAAGTTACACTTGACGTAATGGTACATGTAGGTAAATCATTTGGCAGCTAGGCACCAATAGCGATAATGAAATTGTTGTAACATAAACACCATTAACAGCAACATAACACAATGGTTCTACCCGTGAAACTGCTTTCTCAAGCACGTCCTCTTGCCCACTGATGCCTACGAGTACATACACACGGACAGTTGCAGTGTATGTGGACCCTGGTGTCAGAGGCTTGTTGCCTGGTTCTGGTGCACCTTCTTCAGAACCCAACCGGCAACATGGTTCCGTACATGGTTCACCGGTCCCTATTGTCACTCTTTCTTCTTTGTAGCCGAACCTGCAAATGTATTTGAATTTACATGTAACGTTATAAGCAGTGTTGGTAAGTCAATGTTACAACTACCGTACCAAAGCACATTGCTATATTGTGAAAGATATGATAAGTCTTATAATTCCTCCGTTACTGTTCTGATAACCGTGGTCAGTGTACATTTGAGGCAAACTGACAACATGAACAAGGATGGTGTATTCTAAAAGATAATGTATTTACGTCGATGAAGGTTAAACATCCTGGTAGTAATTTAGATATAACTAGAAAGGCCGACATTTGCTTAAGAGCAAATACAGCATATTTCAGCCATACCCCTTCCCACGCAACATTGGACTGTTCCAAATCACCCCTGCGCAAAAATGGAACATCCTTTTAACAGTACATTATCCCCCAAAGTGGACTGGTATTGTGAATTGATTCCAGGTAAAAACAGAGCTTGCTTCTATTTTTCAGAAAATGACAATAATCACACCTTCCATTCAGAAAATTTTCATCATGACTGAAAATTGTTGAATGACTTCATGTAATGTCATTAACAATTTTCAGTACGATAACTAGGTGTAAGTTTAAAAAAGTATAAGCTCCTTGTGATGTGGGTACATTTATTATTGCAGTGAACTTTTTTTATTCAAGTAGGGCATACGATTTAATAATTATCAAGCAGGTGCAGGTACTGTAGGAGCGTTTGTTTTCTTCAAGCTGTAAAACTGTTAAACTGTTTTACTTTGTATGCAATCAGCCATCGAGCCTATTCTTATTTTAGTTTAACAACTTCCTGCCAGACCCGGAAGATACGATTGAACCTTGTTCGAGGATTTATTTTCGTCTGTCTGGTCAGTCTGTTCATACCCTGGCGCTGAGAGTGTTTTATTGGGCTGAAACTCTGGCAGTTTAAAGTTACTTACAATTTAAATGTTCAAAGTTTATGTCAAACAACAACAGCACTAGGAAATGTGGCCACTATAGACAGGTGGTCACTATAGAGAAAATGCTGATCTATTGACTAGGAGCCATACGTTACACATGATTTCAGTACACTGATCATTAATCATATAAACATTGCACAGGTAAGCCAATTGTTTAGATGTACAATTAAGTTCAAATAATTCTGAAGAGAAATATTGATGAGAAAATAATCATTCTCGCCACTGTCTAACTTATAATTACGTATCAAAACTAAACGCAGATTTTCTAACTAACGCACCTTTCGCCGACTTCATCAAAGGACCGCCGGCTATCAGTCAAACACGGCTGTTGATCAGACTTAGAGTTTCAAACAGTCATGTGTTGTGTGCCAGTTGACAGCGAACTTCATGCTACGTGATGTTTTACATTGCTTGGACCTTCTTTCCTACAGCGGTGCTTCTACAAAATATTTAGACTGTAACACTGAGTCCCACATGTTTTATAGAATAGAATTTGACGCAGAACAGCGTTTTTTGCTGGGTATTTTTCTTGAAACATGTCCGTGGGAATATCAGCGAGGCGGCGACGTAGGGATATCAGACCGTCAACAAAAGTCGCACGGCGGCTAACGGCGCAGCGAAGATACTAGCGCTATAAATAAGCGCTTCAACTAAGGATGGCAACCCGTACAATATTTTTGTATACTGTTGAGCTAAGTAAAGTTTGTTGTTTATGAGGTTTTAGTTGTCTTTGAAGCTTTGACCCGAAATATTTTAAAGTCAAACTGCTGAAGAGAAGTAAGTGACTGCTACGATTATCGTAGATATGGCCCTAAAAAAACTGATAAAAGAAGCCTTCTCAATAGTCTAAAATGCAAGAGCTTCCGGGGGGGGGCTTCGCCCACCTGGGTCCCCCCCACAGTGGCCTGCACCTGGACCCCGCCAGGGACATTCGCGGCACCCGGAACCTGTCCGACGCTTTGAAAATCCTGGCGAGAAGTCTGTGCGCTGAGTCTTCAAGTTACGTATTGTGTGTCCCGCTATGATATAT